>NW_013668116.1:110052-111068 GCF_000517525.1 Limulus polyphemus
CATCTTACAATCAGGTTGTTAATATCCTGATTAAAGAAATCATTGGCTTGGAAAAACATGTCAATGTCCTCTTTAACACTTTCCACATTTGCATACGTTTTCCCATATATAGTCTATTCTTATCGCTGATGCTTTTTCATCTTACAATCAGGTTGTTAATATCCTGATTAAAGAAATCATTGGCTTGGAAAAACATGTCAATGTCCTCTTTAACGCTTTCCACATTTGCATACGTTTTACCATTAAGATGGTGTTGCAGCGAACAAAAAAGATGGTAATCTAATCGTGCCATATCTGGAGAATATGGTGGATGGGGAAGAACTTCCCAACCCAACTCTATAATCTTGTGTTGTGTCAAACATAATCCACATGTTGTTGTGCATTGTGGTGGAGAAGAACACCTTTTTGATTGACGAGTGAAGGGCGTTTCTGATGATGGGCTTGATTTAAATGTTCCAATTGATGACTATAGATCTATGCATTGACAGTTCACTGTGGATTGAGGAGTTCAAAAGTAATTACTTCTTTGATGTCCCACCAAATGCAAAACATCACTTACTGCGGATGGAGTCCAGGTTTTGGGATCAGAAGTGATTTTTGTCTGGGACTGAGGCATTGTTTTTGGTGTTTAATATACGCATAGAGAATACATTTTTCATCACCAGTGACAATTCTGTCCAAAAATGGTTCACGTGCATTACGTGCCAGAAGAAACGAAGGAACATTCACACGTTGGAAACAATGATCATTGGAGAGTTCGTGAGGCACCCAAACACCTTCTTTATGGAGTTTTCCCATATTCCTTAGATGTTTATGTATTGTTTCATGAGAGACATGCAATTTCAAGGCCATTTCACAGGTTTCTTGTCTTGGGTTAGACTCAACAAGCGTCTGCAGAGCATCAATATCAATTCCAACATGTTGACCCCTGCCATCACAGTTTTTAAGGCTAAAGTCACCTGAAGGAAATGTGCTGAACCATGGTTGACACTTACAAACATTCAAAACATTTCCAT
>NW_013668116.1:112026-115255 GCF_000517525.1 Limulus polyphemus
AAAGTAGTTTAATAAAATTTTGAATGTAAGAGACTAAACCCTGGGTCATGTGCAATAAAGGATACCCGTGGCGATAGGGTTATATAAGGAAAACATGTTTTTTATCATTGATAAAGGTAATAATGTTTTTATTTAAAACATATTGCAATTAGAAATAATTAAGTAGCCAGTTGTTTATGTATGTTGTTTAAATAGGATAGACAAAAATAATAGTCAACAAAAATTTAAGGTGTCAGAATATCGTGTAGTTGTCTACTATTCTCACTAAACAGTAAATTTGTGTTTTAACAATGATGTTATTTTATTTGATGAACATAAAAAAACAACTCATATTTACAAACATTGCAACTCAGTAAGACCATAGTATATCTACTAAGAAGTAAAAACACCATAATTTGAAAAGATGAATGAAACATCAACAAGATACATTTATTAAGCCTTTAGAAACCTTCAGTGATGTTACTTGTATTCCTGTGTCTAGGTAAACTACTTGTACCTACTGTTGGCAAAATTTTATCAAAACATATTTGTAAATGTGTGAAACTTGTATTAATTTTTTTTGTTATCCATTTAACCCATCTCTAAACTGTATAACTTTAAACCTACTTTTAAATTATCTGATGTCTTCTCATTGAAGAAAATTTCTGTATAATTTAACACACAAATACTTTCACAAACAAATAGAACTGAAAGGAATGTTTACAGAACCTATAAAAAATAATTAAACCTGTATATTTATTCTACTATTATGTGATTGTCTAATTCTTGCTTTATCCATTCACATATAAACTTTCTTTGTAACTGCTTTCAAAGTTGTGTTTTATTAGTGAAAAATTAAACCACTTTATAAAGCACCATAACAAAGTTTCAACCAAGGCCTGTACAAAAAAACTTAGGGAGACGTTTGAAAATCAAGAAATGGATAAGGTATTCTCAAGAGGTGGTACAGTTCTAAAAATATCAACAAGTGAGTTGTTTTTTAATGGGCAATATTTTTTTGCAGCTGCACAGTAATGAAAATATTAGCTTTTCTTATCTTGATAAATTAACTTAGTATATGTCAGAAAAAGACAAATTGTTGAAATATAGTTAGAATCGACTTTCAAATTTGTATCTTAAAAAAGAAATTTTAAGTGGTGGAAAAAACAGGAAAAGACAGTAGAAACCCTGTCCTTATACCTCAAATGCAGCAATTTAGAATTAACATTTTTACTCCTAAGCTTTGAACATGAGAATACATCATACATTCAACACAACTGCATTGTTTAAAATTTAAGATTTATAAAAGACTTCTTCATTTATCAGTCACATGCTGCAACAGTACTGTGTACACATTTCCATACATGTTATTCCAGATAATTCAGTATTGTTTTACATGTTTTTAAGCAAATTAACAAGTGTTGGGGATTTAAGTGTTGCATTTATAACTACACAGGCATTCAACACTTTCAACAAGAAAATGAGTAATCATAACTCATTCAGCACGGGCTCTGTCCATGGGACCGACCTCGTAACCATTTTGTGCTTGTTATAGTTTTCATACTATAACTTTTAAATTAGTAAGCGAATGTTAACGAAATTTGGTACATTACAATGCTTTCAAATGCAAAATATCAGTTTTTTTTATTAAGTCTTAGGGTTTGTAAAGCAATGTTTTTCTCGTGTCTTTTTTCTTTTTGCATGTTGCCTATCTAACATGCAAAGTAATTTTAATTTTAAGATTAAAAATACTTTTATGAATCAGAAAATTTTGAAATTTCACATGCCAAATCTTTATAATGTCGAGATAGTTATCAAACATTTCTTAAGACAAAATTATATATTTTATCTATTATTTTCAGTAATGAATCTTGTATGGGTTCAGTAGATTTGACTGATCTCATAACCACCATTAAAAATTAGGAAATAAATATAAATTATGTCTCTTTCATTCTAGAATGAACACAAATTATAAAACTAAAACATAAATGTTTACACTAAATCTTAAACCTCATAATATTATACATTTATATATATTTATTATATTGATCTTTCACCCATGCCTGGCTAAGAATACAGAACTTACAATGACTCAGCACATGTGCACTTATGTTACCTCATCCAGTAACATAAAACTGACCTTTGGTGTACAAAGTAACTTGTCTTGGCTGTGTTTTAGTTGGCTTGAATTTTGTACCTTATATATGTATATAGATTATTGCTATTTTGAAATAAGTTCTTAAACTTATTTTCTTAAAACATAGAACAGTAAATAAAAAAGGAAAGCAAACAATTACCTCTTCTGGTTACGACCTTTGTACTTGGTTGCTGCTTGACGTAGGTTGCTAAGCCTTTAAATATTTTGCACATGGAGGCTATGTAATAAACTATTTTTTTTGGTTTTATATATGCATTTGAATAACTAAAAAATCATAAATTACTACATCAATACCATAGAATTCCACTATAATTTATCAAGCTTAGTAACTAAGATGTATTTCAGTCTAAAAAGATATGAAATTTTGAGCAGACTAAAGACACACCCTACCTCCTTGAAATATTGGTTCAAATGAAAGAAATGGCATCTAAGCCCATTAAAATGGCCAAGAAAGCCACTAGGGGAACATTCTGAGTTCCCAATTAATTATTGATGTCATATATAGAAGTAAATGTATATAAGGAAGTGTTTCCAAAATTGGAAAGAGGTGGGTGCTACTGTGTTTATTACATGAGCAATATCTTTGCAAATAGAAAAGATAAGATGTTCTTATTTTATATTCTTGCTTGTCAATATCTGTAATTTGAGTTTCTAATTTGTATGAAACTATAGACTTGGTATTTTGACTTCACAGACATCTAATTTGAACCAGTGCTGCATTCAACATACCACATGACACACAAAAATCGATGTTTTAAATTAAGAAATTGAGTAATGTATAGTACTAAAATTTGAATTATAATCTACAATTTGATTCCCAACTTATTGACATAAATTATGAAATAGTAGTTCAATAAAATTTTAAATGCAAGTCCAAAATGAGATGCCATGGCCTTTCACTCGTGACCCGTCTCAAAAGAGAGTTAACAAGTACTTATCCAAAATAAAAACCTAAATTTTTTTTATAATTTTCAAGTAGCCTAGATTTAAGGTCAGACCAGGGGCATGTTGAGCCATTGTTTCCTTGAACACACATAGAAACCATAACAATATATGAATTTAAATGCATACTACAATTTACAGGTTTAATCT
>NW_013668116.1:115887-143944 GCF_000517525.1 Limulus polyphemus
AAAATTTTTTTATAATTTTCAAGTAGCCTAGATTTAAGGTCAGACCAGGGGCATGTTGAGCCATTGTTTCCTTGAACACACATAGAAACCATAACAATATATGAATTTAAATGCATACTACAATTTACAGGTTTAATCTTGGCATACAGTGTGGTGGACTCATCTATTTTAAGTATCTCCTCCCTACAAAAAATAAGGTCGACAATATGAAAAATATGTGAAGAAAATTGTAGAAATTATACTCATAGTATACATATTTTAGTTATAATAACATGGCAGAATATAAGAAATAGTTGGTAATATGAATAAATGCAAGGTTTCTCGTACCAAACAATTGAAATAATTAGCGATTTATTGCAAAATAATTTGACAGTTTGGCAACAATAATGTCCTGAAAATTGTAACACGGTTGAGTAAAAAAAAAAAAAATAAACCTTTTTTTAACAAATATATCAGCAACGTAGAGACGAAAGGCAATCTTGTCATCGTATATGAAAATGCACATCTGCTCACTTAAACTTGGAAGAGTTTCTTCTGAGACCTTTCTCTAGAAAAGTCTGTTATGATGTCTTCATAATCTAGTCTCCCTGTTATGTCCCACTCAATGCTGAGCACAGCCAAATCTGAGTATCTCCTCAAATAGTGCTGAGTGTAGATGATATTTATGCTCTCCCTCAGTATATGATGACATAATTGGCAATAAATATGTTTGGGAAGGCCATATCTAAATTGGTAGTGATAATTTCACAAACTGCATCTAAAGGTGTTTTCGTCACATCTGACTTTCCTTTTGCATACTGAAAATATTGAAGAAGTTCATCAAGGAATGAATCTTCAAGATCGTCTGGATAAGCCTGTTGCAGCCCTTCGACGTATTTCAGCGGACTCGATTCTCTCAACATTGTTCACATCAGTTAACACACCAAACTGGGCATTGAAAGCTAAAAACACAACTTTTCAGTGGTCATATTCTGTGGCCAGATGATCAAGGATGGTGTAAAACACACTGGTATGAAACTAGTCTTGTGCTGATCCTGATTGTGATGGAGTCACTCTACTTTTATTATACATATTATGTCTCACTAGCAATTCAGCTTCCTGTTCGTAATTGCAAAACTGAGAACTAATTTCATGTATCCATGCAAGTAGAGTGTACATTCCTTTGCTTGCAAGAGTTTGATATTATGGTGAAATCGACTGAGAATAGTGTCCCATGTTACTGTTAGCAGAGCAGTTTTGAATTTGTCAAATTGTTTTCATAATCATGCCTGACTTTTATTACCATTTTAATTTTATAGTAGTTTGACCACAAACTATGTGTAGCATCAGATCTTACAGTCGAACAAGTGTTTGAGAGGATTTTTGGCATACATGAAAACCCAAGGACGATTTTGTTCCACCTGTGAGTGGATGCTGAGCAGAAAGTGTAGAAAATTTGTAGGAAGCCAAAAAAGTCCATAGCCACTATACAACAACTAGCTGCATGAGTTTCTACCAGATTTAACGAATGTGCAGAGCATGGAACATACTCAGCATACAGTTTTTTACTTGAGCTTGTAGCCCAGCATATTTCCCTGTCATATTGCTGTCATTATCATAGCTTTGCCCCCTTAAGTCACAAACAGTAATTTTGATTTCTTCAAGTGCTCTGAGCACCAAATCTGCTACGTGTACTGAAGTGTGATTGCAGGTTGGAATAAACATGAGAAAATGGTCAAAAATACTTCCATTGAGAAAATATTAAACTGTTAATGTTAACTGATCAATATAAGTAATGTCCAGTGTCGAATCCACACAAATAGAAAAATATTTGGCTTCCCCAACTTCTCTAGTGATTGTGTTTCAAACTTTCTCGGCCATGGATTGTATAAGATCATTGTACATTGTGTTTATGAGATAAGATGGGGTGCCTTTACCTTTATAGCCATATCTTGCCATATGATCAGCTAAAAATGGATCGTACTCTTATAAGAGCTCAATAATACCCAAGAATTTTCCATTATGCACTGAACTGAGTAACTGATCAAGGCCTTGCTAGGCAGATCTTGTTCAACAAGGAATTTTATTGTAAAAACACTCGTCTCAGAACTGATTTCCAGTATTCTCTTTCATTCAGTTTTTCATCTGTCAGCAGGTTGTAGACACATTGTTGTGCATTGTGGAAGTTCACCATGTTAATCAGTGCATCCTGATGGTTATTGTTGTCTTTATAGGTTTTAATATATTGGGTGGCATGCTTCCAGTTGTCATAACTGCATGTAAAGTGCAAAAAAACCTTGGAGAAAAGCATACATAGATAGCAAAATGTTTTGCCACTTGATGGGGAATATATCAAATTAGATTGATTGACTGTTTTCCCATTTTCCATCTGCTTTTGAAATAAGTTTTTTAGGCAATATCTTGACTTAGATTGCTCACTTTCAGCAGAGCCCGTATACGTACGCTGTGAAACCTCAAAACCCATATTGATATTTCGAGGTGGTTCATTCTCTACAATAAATTCCTGCAGTTTGTCATAGAAGTGGCATTTCACTGGATCACTGAAAAAATTAAATGTTGATAAAACTGAAACAGTTGAAAATGATTCACAATGATTAGCTTCCTGATCAGTTTCCACATAAGACTGTTTCATGTTTAGCATCCATGTTACCTTTGCTGATTTGGGATTCCGATTTTGGTTATGGGGAATCAAGGTCTATTAGGTTTTTAGTTAGTACTGGTACTTGATTACCAACCATAGTATTGGGGATGAACTTTAACAAAGCCCCTTTCTGCTTAGCTACTGCAGTATCTGCTCATTCTTTTTTTGTGAGTTTTTGACTACTGGAGGGATATGTACATTTCATGTCTCTCTCACATTTGTTCATTCTGAAAAAAGAAAATTTTGAAACAGTGATGTGTTTGACATCAATATGATAGTTGAAATAAGTTACTTGACTATATTATATTTTTTATTTAAAATAAAACAAATGGATTTTTACTGTAATATAGTCGTGTTACATCTTCTAATTCTTCTTTATTATTGCTCAAAAAATATTTTATATATTTCTGTGGTACATGATTTAATAATAAATGATGACGCTGTTATATAATTCCTTTTCATTTTTCCGTAAATAACATAATCAATAGGAGGTACTTAACTAAAATTTGTAATTTCATATGGCTTCATGCATACAAAAATGCTTTTCTTTGTAAACTGAACAGAACAAAGCTAGTAAACCATGCTAATGTAAAAAAATTACCAGAAATTAAGGTATAGAAATCATACAAATTTTCGTGCAAAAAACATAATAACTGTTATATATATATATATATATATACATACATATATACACATTTACAAACTGACATACATCTGCACTTACATAGTATTGGTACATTATAATATAAAACCAAGGATTTTAAAATTTTTTACTAAGATAGTTGTTATCATCAAGATCACAAAGAATATAGAAATATCTCTGATAGTTGCAAAAACAAAGAATATGATACTGATATATACATGAAGTGAATTTATGTCAATCCTGTAGTACAATTTTATGTAAGTGCATGCTTGTGGTGTTAACAAACAGAGATATTCTAGGAATTAACCCAATATTTTAAGATCTAAACCATGCAGTATACTAGAACTTGTGACCACATTTCATGAGAATACTATAGTTCATGGCTATTCCAGGTCAGTAATTTTGTACAATATACACACAAGCTCCCTAAACTCTATCCATTCTATTCATAAAATTATGCAATCCTTTCTTAAAAGCACCCAGTGTATATAGATGCACCATATGTATCAAGCTTTTTATGTTGTCATTGAGTAGAAAAACATACACACATACAAAAACACTATACGTACGATATACTTTCCCCTCATGGCAACAAATTAAAAACTGAATGCTGGAAGCATTCAGCATCTTTAGGCCTACCGCTCTTTGGCACTATGAGCGAGACTCAGAGTTGCCGTATGGCAGTTAACTTGTTAGAAACATTCTGTGCCAATGATACAAGGCAGTAATACTTTATGTTATATGTAAACAATAGTTTTGAAACTTGAAAAGATTATCAAGTAAGGAAAATAAAGAAAAAGCTGGAGGAAATCAGTGTAAAGTGTAAAAACAGCAGTTAATCAGCAGGATCAGATATTATTTATATGTAAAAATAAAAGTGCAATAATAATGTTATTTTCCAACCATTTTTAGTTTTTTCTTGATGTATTTCCACTTTCCAAAAACCTCTTCTCTAGAGTGCAGGGCCTCTTAAAGTGTGGGGTCCAGGGCACGTGCTGTAAGTGAACTGTCCTTAACATGCCCCAGGGTCAGACTACACAGAAAGTAGAATAACATCAATTTATTTTGTAAAATAAACTTTAGATAATTATAACTTTATCTTACAAAGTTTAAAACCATTAGGGCATGGATAAGAATAAAACTAAAAAGTCTATTTAGATAATATAGTATGAAATGTTTGACTGATAGAGAAAAATAAAATACATAGGAAGATGAGAGCTTGAGAAAATAATAGTATAAATCGATACCTGAAATAATAATGTAGAGAAATAGAAGCATGAATGAAAATGTGAATAATAATATTGATAAAACTTTACAAACTTAATTACAAGTTATTCAGAATTTTTTTAGAGACGCTCAAAGGTCAACAATCCCAGGATCGAGATTGATGCCATTCGGCGTTACAGTATTTAACAGTGCTATCCAGTAAGCTTCTTCAGTTTCCCTGTTTCTGTTTGATGTAAAATTTGTCTCTATACCTGTCAGTATCATGTCATCAAATAAGTGGTCAGGCATGTTGAAATACTCTGCAACCAGAAGTTCTTTTTGATTGAAGATTTGTGGTGATTAAACAGTTGTATATAGTTGTATAGTTGTTTTAGTTTGGCCTACATACTGAAAGTTGCATTTTTGGCATTGGATTAAATAAGTAGCATTTTTTGTAGTGCATGTTATGGGTTTATTGATTTTGAACCGTCTTTGGTTGTCTTTATCAGAGAAATTGTTAGTCTGCTGCATGAACGTTTGGGGATGTGGTCTTGTATGGAAGTCTTTATCCCCTTGGGTTGAGTGCATATGAGATCTCTTCAGTGGAAACTTGCACAAGATCCATTAGAGGATTTTATTTCCATTTCTCCTTCCCTTGTTGGCAATCTGCATTGGCGGTTGGTCAGGGCTCACACTTCCTCCCCCTCATCTGGATTTCTGTATCTTCACGAACACTTCCCTTCAGTGCTGGGTAGTGCGAGTTGATCAGCAGGAAGCTTGAGGTTGGTGGTATCCAGCCAAAAGATCTTATCATATCAACATTCTGGAGCTTCTGTCTGTATGTCATGCTTTGGATCATTTTCTTCATCTTGCCAGGAATCATCTGGTCATGGTTAATTCTGACAATTCTCTGGGGGTGGCTTACATCAATCACCAAGTTGCACTCACTCTCATTCCCTTTGTGGTCGAACCTTGGATCTCCTTTTGTAAGCCAACATGCTCGGTATTCCTCTCCTTGCATGCCAAGTTCCAGGTGCATTCAATCTTGTTGCAGATTGTCTTTCCCTTCCTGAAAAAAGTTTATCTGATTGAGCGGTCTCTCAATCCGCTTGTTTTCCAGTGACTGTACCTTTAGTGAGGTACTCATCACCTGGATTTATTTGCCACATCTCTCAATATTAAGTTACCTATGTTTTGGTCTCTGGTTCCTCATCCACTTACTTTGGATGTCAATGCATTTAGTCAAGATTGGACCAACAAATACCTGTATGTTTAGTCTCCCTTCCATCTTCTTCACAGGGTGATCTCAATCATCCATGCTACTCCTATTTGCTCCGTACTGGCCAGCACAGCCATGGTTCCCACAGCTGCTTCAGCTCCAGTCTGCCCCTTCTTTACCTTTTCCTCTTACTCCATCCCTTCTACATCAACCTCGGTCACCAGTATTCCATCCAGACCTTCATATCCTCCATCTTCACGCTTCAATTTATCTTGTTTCTCCCAGCAGGTAGCTTCTTTTTTAGCTTGTTTTGCCCTTATAAAATTTCCTTCTTCAACAAAAACCATACCCACCTTGTTTTCTACTGTAAAAATACTTACATTCTGTCCAGTCACGATTCCTACCATCAGTAACACAATGATCCTGGTAAAGCTACAGATGTATCTACTACTAATATGCATAATTAATATACTAATACAACATATATAAAATACATAATTATATGCATATATGACTTATCCTACTTAACTTAATTACAATTTCACAATTAGTTTATCATGTTTTTATTCAGCAGTAAGAACCAGTCTAGAATCCAAGGGTTAGGTGACAGGCAAGGTACGTCTGTGTGTGTGCTAATTGATGGGACAGTGAGAAAGTTTCGTATAGCAAAAATACAGGTGGATACCCCATATTTTGTAGGAGACCTTGAGGTCTTGTGTATTAAGGAACCACTACATGACTTGGTGATAGGAAACTCACCAGTTAGTAAGAATTTAAAGGAACTAGACAAAAAAAAAGAAGACTGCCGAAGCAACTGCAGTTATCAGAAGAGCTTAAAGGGCTTTTAAAGTCTCAAAGAGTGACAACTCAAATGTAGTTTCATAGGAGCTGAAGAAAGTGCAGAAGAAAGACTTCACTGCAGAAACTTGGGGACAGTGCCCAAGTTTTTAAGAATTGACATTTACTCGGCTTAAGCTGTAGTTTTGCTTCTCGTAATCTATCAAATACATACCTTAATCTTTCTAAGTGTTCTTCAAAGCTTGCAGCAAACACTATGACATCGTCTAAATAACAAAAGCATTCCAACTCTTGCAATCCTGATAATACAACATCCATTAATCTCTGAAGTGTTGAAGACGCATTGTTTAAGCCAATTGGAATTCTATTGATATGGTATTTGACTGAAAGTTAACTCTTTTTCAACTTTGGCTCGGTCCTTGTAACCATTTTGTGCTTGTTATAGTTTTCATGCTATAACTTCTAAATTAGTAAGAAAATGTTAACAAAATTTGGCAGTTTATCAGTAAACATTACAATGCTTTCATATGCAAAATATGTAATATTTTTATTAAGTCTTAAGCAATGTTTCTCTCATGCCTTTTTTTTTCACATCTTGACTATCTATCATGCAAAATGTAATTTCCATTTTAACATTAAAAATACTTTTATGCATCAGATAATTTTGAAATTTCACATGCAAAATCTGTATAATGTCCAGATAGTTATAAAACATTTGTTAAGAAAAAACTTTATATTTTAGCTGTTATTTTCGGTAATTAATCTCTGTAAATTTGACCGATCTCGCAACCACCATGACAAATTACGAATTAAACATAAATTATGCTCCTTTCATTCTAGAAAAAACACAAATTATAACACAAAAACATAAATGTTTAGACAAAATAGCTTAAATCTCCTAATATTATACATTTATGTATATATTTTATTATACTGACCTTTCACTCGTGCCTGGCTAACAATACAGAAGTTACAACAACATGGCTCATGTGCACTCATGTTACTATATCAAATAACATAAAGGTGACCTTTGGTCTGTACAAAGTAACTTGTCTTGGCTGTGTTTTAGTAGTCTAGTATTTTGTAAAACACAGTCATATTTCAATTATTATACATTATATATGTATATAGATTATTGCTATTTTGAAATAAGTTCTTAAACTTATTTTTCTTAAAACATAGAACAGTAAATAAAAAAGGAAAGCAAACAATTACGTCTTCTAGTTACGACCTTTGTACTCGGTTGCTGCTTTATGTAGGTTGCTAAGCCTTTAAAAAATTTTCACGTGGAGGACATGAAACAATATTTTTTTAGGTTTTATATATACTTTTGAATAACTAAAAATCATAAATTACTACATCAATACCATAGAATTCTATTATAATTTATCAAACTTAGCAACTAAGCTGTATTTGGGTCTAAAAATATATGAAACTTCGAGCAGACTAAAGACAACCTACTTCATTGAAATCTTGGTTTACAAGAAAGAAATGGTGTTAGGGAGCATTTCCAAAATGGGAAGGAGGTGAGCAGGGTGCCACTAAGTTTGTTTTATTACGTGAGCAATATCTTAGCAAATAGAAAAGATATGACCTTATTTTATATGTCAGCTTGTATTTTGACTTCACAAACATCTAATTTGAAGCAGTGCTGCATTCAACATACCACGTGACACACAAAAATCAATATTTATCTGTGTTTTTAATTTTTACTTTTGAATTAACAAATTGAGTAATATATAGTTCTAAAATTTGAATTCTAATCTACAGTTTGATTCCAAACTTACTGACATAAATTCATGAAAAAGTAGTTCAATAAAATTTTGAATGTGAGTTAACAAACTAGATGACATGGCCTTTCACCTGTGACCCATCTCGAAAGGATTAAAACAAAAGCAGTATTAGCTTTATCCTCTTCTTCTATTTTTACCTGCCAATATCCACTTTGTAAATCCATAGAAAAAACTATTTACTTTTACCTAACCTATCTAAAGTTTCTTGGATATTATGTAATGGGTAAATGTCTTTGACTGCTATACCGTTTACCTTTCTAAAATCCACACAGAACCTTAATTTTCCATCCTTCTTAGGAACTAATACAACTGGGGATGTGTATGGACTACTACTCCTGTTCAAGCATTTCTTTACACATTCCTTTAATTCTACCATGTGCTCTGGCATTCTATAGGGTTTCTGTGCTATAGGCTTATTGTTATTCAACACTATTCTGTGTTTAACCTTATTTGTACAACTGTACAAGAGCCATTTTTTCCTACAAATATGTCTTTATGTTCTTCTAACAAAGTTATCAAACCTTGCTTATACTTCTTTTCTACATTTCCTAAGATAAAATCCCCATCTATCTTATTTTGTTGTGCTTGTCTATTAGTATTTCGTACATTATACTGTCTTACCACTATGTGCTTAGGTAGTATTACTTTTTCTTCATTTATATTCAACACTTTTATAGACACTGTGTCTCTTTTGGACACTACTAATACAAGCAGCTATATAAACTCTTGTTTCCTTAATTTCAATAGGTTCAATTAACACTTCTTCATTACACTTAAACTAATCTACTTTTTAACTTCAACAATGAATTGACTTTTCGCAGGCACTTCGGTTACTTTAACTAACCTTACAGGTACCTATTGGGATGCTCTGTTGCTTATGTTAGACATAAGTGTAGAGTCATCTGAGGGGTTTGATATTTTATATTCCTGTTTAACAGTCTTATTTTTTATCTTATTCTGCCTTCCTTTATTATCACTTACTTTATTCTTCATTTTCTTACTACTACTACAGCTACCACTTCTGCTAGGTTTAGAACCTTTCTGTTTATTCTTACCACGCCAACTTTGTCGTGTATTGCTACACTCTGGAAGATCAGTGCTTTTGTATTTTGACAGTTGATTCTTAGCCTCACAAATGTTAGCATTCTGTGTCAATTTACTAGTTCTGCACTTAGCAGTGAAGATTGAGCACCTGTGTCAATCAATAACTGACATGCTATACGCTCTATTTCTACTATAACTGAATCTTTTATTCTATACTGCCAGAACTACCTGCACTTTTGCTCTGTTGTCCTGGCAGCGATTACAGTTTTTGATTCTACAGCAAATGTAGGGCTACTATTATTTCTCAGGGACTTTCTTCTGAAAGTCCCAGCCTTTGTAGCTTTTCTGTTTTCTGCCTTAGGCAAGCTTCTGCAATCTTGAGCTACTTGGCCTTTAATACTACAATTGAAACATGCTATTGGATCATTTCTTTTCTGTTTCTGAAAGCAGTATTTCACTATATGGCCAACCTTGCCATAGTTAAGATATTGGAAGCCACCAGGCTTATTCTGCTTATTTTGCCAGTCTGCCTTATCTGTTCTATTACTGCTTACTACATTTACTGCAGAGTGTTGGGGTTCATATATATATCTGTTTTTCTCACAGCTCCTCTCAAGTAGCTACTTCGATGAGGTCTAACATTTATGTTGCTGCAAGCTGCATTACTAAGCAAACCTCACTTAGAGGACATCCACTGAAAATATGTGATAGTTTGGGTTAACACAGTCCAAGCTACAGAAAGTGGAAAATTGCGAAACTATCACTTCTGTTAATAACACACAGTGTGTCCTGCAGGTTGTTTTGGTGCCACGACACACAACCAATGTCTTGATAATAAGTTATTTTTTAACACAAGCTATGTTACTTTGTAGCATCAAGTAGCACAGAAACTGTATTGTACTATAATCATATTGAATATCAAATAGTAATTATAAACTGATCATTTATAAGACCTCACATCATGACATATAAGGAAGGTAGTAAATTGCAAATAGGCTTAATAGCTGACAGTGTTAATGTTAGTAAAATTCAAATTAATAAAAAATACATACAGTAAAGAAAATCATCTTCTTGTCTTTATAAAGTAAGAAATCGACTTAGTTGCAGTTATCTTGGTGGATTCACATACAGCATTTTCATGTCAAATTCGAACCTTACTGCATTGTCCACAGAGATAGGTTGTCATATTTTTTGTAAATTGGGTCACGGGCATGACTTGTGTTACAGCAGAAGCATATAGGCAACAACAAGAATCAACATAGCAATAGTATTGCGAAGGACAAAAGTAACAAGCTTTTCAGCCACCAGATTAGCTGTTCATAATCACACACCCACACAAGAGAGATGTTGGAAAAGTTTCAGTGTAGTCATTCCTCAAAATCAAAACATAGGTAACTAAGAAACATCGGCATGGACAAAAAAACGTGAAGAACCAAGAGATATACATTACATGAATCAAATCTTGTGTGCAGAACAGTCAAACCATGCACAAAACTGTACTTTGTATACAAACTAGTGACATTTAATAATTTTTATTGTAATTTGAGTGCCAAATGCAGTTCCTGAATTCTGAGTTCAAGTGCCTGTCACCAACCACCTTTGGAAGAACCCTTCACTGAATGCAGCCCAGAACCATTCTTTCTAAAGAAATTACTGTAAAGGGTATCAGATACTTATATTTAATGTTGATATTGCAAATTGGTGTTTTTTGTGCAAGTGATTTTTCATAATTTGTAGTACATTGTTTCCTTTTAATTCATTTCTCAAATTGTTGGGGATAATTTTTTATAATCCAGCATTCTCCATAACTTTTAACAAATCATTTCATACAAAACAGATACTTCATAATTCATCAAATATATATGTCTGAAAGAGTTCGTTTTATTCCATGATTTATAGTGTATCATAACTTTAGTACATCTGGCCTAAAATTTACACTGAATGAAAAGTCTCTTGTAAGGAAAAGTAAAAACATATTAGAAATACTTTTTAAAAGTATTTTTTTTCATTTTCTAGGCTGTAGTGTTTCTGATGGAGCTTTTTACCAGAGCAGAAGATTTCATAAAAATCAGGTTTGTTGAAATTGAACAGAAAATAATTTTGAAACATTACAGTTATGATGTTAATATTTGCAAAACTTCTGTAAAGGAAACATTCACAGATGATCTACTGTGTCTCTCAGCTACAAATCTCAGTGAGAAAAATCTGAATAAAAAAGAATTTTGTATGATTAGTTTAAAAATAAATCTTTTGTTGATTTACATGTGATAATTATCTTGAAAACTTATGATCAAGGGATATAACATATATATTTATTTAAAAAAATTTTAAAAACTACTGAATTAAAGTTTGCCTCCTTTCTTTATATGTAATGAGAATTTTCATCAAGAACTTTCTTACACTTTCTGTTTAACATTCACAAATGGATAACCAAATTTAAGTGTAAACAGGTTTTTGCAATATTTTAACCCTCTAAGTAATAATAGAATTATAGAATCCTATATTATAAACTGTCATGATATCTGTAAATGATATTGGTTTGGTAATTTGGTATTCTCAGATTAACTGATTTCTGTTAAGAGCATTAGGTAGGTTTCCGTTGCAATGGGAGAATCAGTTGATAAATACAAAGTAAATCTGAAGTTGACTAAACTGACTGCATTTTATGCTAACAAATAAAGATGCTGGAAACAGTGTGTAATTCAAAATGAAAACTACTTAGATACAGAATAAACAAAAAATTTTGAACATTTTTACATCAAAGGTATGAAGTAAAAAATACATTATATGTCTACATACCACACTTTCCATCTCCTCTGTTTTAGGTTTGTCCTCAAGTTGAAAATTAATTTTAACTTTAGAATTAATTAACTGTATGCTCATCACATGGTCAAGAAGTACATCAACTTTCTCTAGTCCCTGTAAATATCTTCTTACAACACCAATAACAACCCTTAAACAAAGAACAAAAATTCAAATATATCAAAATCCTTTAACTATGATTTGTAAAGTAAAATATTACTTGAAGAAATAATAAAAGATAAAGAAACCCTTGAAAATCTATTAACATGAAAATGGGGCACTTACAAAATACAAAAGCTCTTTTTGAAAATAAGCATACGTACACACACATATATAGATATATACATACATACATACATAAGAAAAACACCTTTAACAAAAAAAAATACATAATACAAAAATAAACCATATAAGATAGATTAGAAGTACATGCACATATATAAAATGCCCTTTTACAAAGAAAACTAACTAAAGGGATACATGACCTGTTGAGCCATTGGTCAAAACCAATAGCCTTGCCTATTTTTCTGCTTGGCAGAGTATGGGCACTGCTGGTTCTAGGACACTTGCTAAGCCATTAATTGTAATCAGTAGCTTTTCTGCTTTTGCTGCTCAGCAAATTAGAGGTAGCTCATTCACCAGTGCCCCAGCATATCACAAGTGAAGCAGTTGCTTACTCTTCCTATCCAAGCAGAAGTATTAGCTGCATAGGCTGTAGCATTTAAACTTGGATATCCCTGCTTGTTCACCCAAAACTAGTGTGGTTGCATTACAATGCCTGAGTGTGTGGCTAACAACCCTCAGCATGGCTGGAACTTGACATGGTGGAGGTGCCTGAGTAAGATGGTCCATTTAAGGTATAGCCACAACAGCAGTTGTTGTGGGCTTCTTCCTCTCTGAAGTCAGGCTCAGAATTATCACTTCATACCTTGTCACAATGGAAACTGCTTCAATTAATCTCAAAGTTATCCATGGGAATGTCTTCTCATTCTTCTAAACCCACTGCAGGGAAAGCTTTACTGAGCAGAAGGCACAAATCATCCGTGTAAGTGGCAAGATTCTTGGTGGCATTCCTCTTTCAAGCTTTAAATTTGGTTTGATGAATTACTTGATTCTCCACAGAGTCGAATTGATAGTGCAACTTGGACACAACTACATTTCAGTCTTTTTTTCTTTTGTCTCATCCAAATGCTGACTGGAGCTTGGGGCTGAGTTGTCCAAGCTCAGAATTAAACATTGGACTACCTGCTACTGAGTTCAGCATTTTTAGTAGTGACCAACCTTAAATGCTAAAAAAAAATGGTTCAAATCTTCCTACATCACTCCTTTGAACATCAGGGTGAAGTCTGTTCGACTTCACTCACAGAGACCTGTAATGCTGCCAAAGTCTCTGCCAGTAGGAAGCTAGATCTACTTAGTAACTCCAACAGGTAGTTATTTTCTTGTCCATGATGGCAGAGCAGCATGTTGCTGTCAGCAGCTCATCTTGCAGCTTTGCATAACACATGGTTGTCTTGGCAGGATACATTCTATCTCGGAGAGGCTCACTACTACCACATGGTTCATTGTCTTTACCCATGGGTGACAACTGTCTCACTTGCAGGACAAATAGCTTTGACTGATTGTCACCAGCAGTGCAACAGTCCTTCTTGGGTGGTCTTTACCAGAGCTGGAGCTGTGATACTCTGGCTGATGATGGCCTGTATAGACCTCCTATTTTTTTCTCAGGCTCACCAGGTTCCATTCTATCTCTGTGACCCTTGGTCATCCATGCATCCATTTCACTGAGACAGATTCTCGGAGGCAGCCCTTGATCTGCCATTCTGGCTGCGCTTGATATCAGCCAATCTTCACGAGTCTATGGTTGCAGGGAGATCAGTGTTAGTGTTGTTTACAGTCTTATCCTTCTATGCTCAACACCTCACTGAACAACAATTTTTGTCCAATGGCAAACTCTCCTTCTCAGTTATGAGTATCTCTACATATAGAACACACCATTCCTTCAATTAAAAGTACTGCTTTCAGTTTATTTAAACTAAAGAGTTCATGTAAGCCTAATATGCACATTAATAAAAACAGAAAACTCCACAATAATATCCTCTGGTCATAGCACCTAAAATTATCCATCCCAACTACTGCAAATAAATGGTAAAATATAACAAAACTAACTTCACAGAATTTTCATAAAAATTAACAAATTGTTTTAAATACTTGCAAAATTATGACTAAGGTGTTTTGTACTTCTTGAGTTCTGTATCTACTTTCTGTTAAGTTGATGTTCTGTATTGTTCATTTAATAATTTAAATCTAGTATTGCACATATACAATTAACCCTTTAAATCCAGGCTGGTCAAAATTACAGCACCCAAACTTTTCCATCCTTCCCCTTTGTGGTATTTTCAGATTAACTTATTTCTGCAAAGAATTACATCTGTCGACTTTATAACAAGATTTTCAAGATTATAAATTACAAAGTAAATTCGAAGTTGAATAAATTTTCTGATTTTTAAGGTAAGAAATAAAGAGAATGTACACAATGTGTAATGCAAAATGAGCAATCTATATTTATATCAAAGCATGAAATACAGTGTGCATACTTTGATTTGACACTGGACTGATGAGTTGATTAACAAGCTTTTTTCTCTCAAGATGTTTCCCATAAAAAGGAAATGTCGGATTTACTCTAATGCTATCCATGTAACTGGACATTCTTATTCAACATAAGGGAAGGCATAACCTCTAGATATCATCTGCTTTGCCATTGAAGAACACTACTGTAAACATCCTTGCACAACATGCAAGTGTATTTCCATGGATGAAGCAAGTACTATCATAAGAGAATAAGAAAGGAACAAATGTAGTTAGGATTAAGTCAGTTTAAAAATTTTTTAAACAATTTGTTCACACATAAACTGCATAGATTCAAACTGAATGGCAAAATGTAATAAAACCAATATCATAGGATTTTCATAAATTATCTTAAATTCTTGCAGGATTGTTACCTTAGTGTTTGGGTCAGTTTTGGATCTCCTGTTGAATTGTGAGAACTCATCCATTTTGCCCCATCTAAAGGACTTTGTGAAAGTTGTGCTGTCTACTGGTCATAAACCACTACAAACCTGTAACTATCAGTATGTATCTATTCTCTGTTAAGTTAATGTTCTTTATTGTTCACATAATAATTTAAATCCAGCACTGCATGTATTCATTTCACCTTTAAATTCCAGCTGGTCAAAAGCCAGTTAATTTAACTAACCTTGAAACCACTGTTCTGTGAAACTATACATATTATAATTCCAAATGTACTGTTTCTTCAAGAAATCTTGCAAGCTTTGAGACATGGATAATTTGAGTTTGTAATTTTACATACTTTATTAGTAGAACAAATGTAAGCTTAGTGGCCATAAAATAAAACTTGTGCTACACCTTTAGACTCTACAAAATTAAAAGTTTTAGCAAGTTTGGAATGTTTATATATGTGTGTGTGTGTGCATAATTATGTGTATATTCAAGAAAATTTACAAGCTTTAAACATGCATACTTTCTTTCTAATTTTACATACTTTATTAGAAGAATAAATGTAAGCTGTAGTGAGCGTAAAATAAAGATGTATACTATTCTGATAGGCTCTACAAAATTAAAAGTTTTAGGAATTTTTGAATTTATATATATGATTAAGTCTGTCAGTAAAAATTACAAGTCTGTTGTAAATATAAAATCTGATTTTTTAGTAAAGACTTGTCTATGAATTTTTTGAAGCCTTTACTGAGTCAGTCTGATTGTGATTCTCATGTTAAGAATAAAAAACTTTTCATTTTACAGTTTCATATTTCATTTGTATTACCTGTAGAACCTCCTAAAAGAATTGGAAATTTTTTTTTAATTTTATCATTAATTTTCTTTATCATCACATGAACTGCACCAAATTCATTATTGTATAGTAAAACCAAAAGTTTAAAGCTATAAAATAAAGTTTGTGATATGCTTTTCTTTGAATTTATCATGTGTCATCACATCTTCAATATAATTATCTTCACAATTTCAGTTGTTAACATTTTCAAATCTGTATTATTTTATGATTTATTGCCTGGCATGGAAGCAGTTTATTCATCCATGAATTATATGAGCATTGGTTCGCCACGGTGTTATTCACTAAGCTTAGTTCCTTTTCTCTAAGCTCACTGTTCAAATTAAGATTAATTACCTTTCAAACATTCATTTTAGAACACAAAAATTTATCAGTCACTAGAATAAAATGTCCCAAAACTTAACTGGCTTTTTAACTAAACTATAAGTAGATTGAAATTCTTTTACTCCTAGAAACAGACTTTATTCAACGTGGATCAAACACTTCCTCCTTAACCTTAGTCTTTTGCCACCTATTTGCAAAAGGATGGTTGTAAGCTTGATATTGAAGACAAAAATACTCTTTCTACTGGTTATAACCATGTCCATCACCAATGTACATGTATAATTATATATTTGTCTTGAAAAATAGACAGATGGGAAAGGTTACTCTGGTGAGTTGGAAACATTAACTTTCTTTTCATAGTTAATGAATCAAATTTTAATATTATATAGATTTGGTTTCTTAATTTTATAAGGAAATTTAAAAAAAATCCTCAATCTCTCCTAGAATGAGAATTGTGACATTTGCTATTTAGATCTTTCCTCTTCTCTAACTTATCTATCACCAGAGGCATCAATAGACACTGCCATATGGGGTCCATGTCTCGATTCTATTTAACTGTGTCCCAAATCTCCAGTTGGTGTCTTGAAAAATCAGAATAGAAACCATGATCGATATCATACTGAAACACCTAAAATTCCCGTGCCTATAGGCCCGATACCCAAATTTTTAAGTACCTAGCAATGCTTCTATTTACCACCCTTCAAGGAATATGGAATTTAATGTAAATTACTCATTAAAATGTATTTATTACTCAGAGAGACATAATTTTTATAGCTTTAAATCATATTTGTTTATGGAGTCATAAACTAGAAAATCAAACCCACTTGCCATACCCACTGGTCACATCCTCTCTTTCACAAATTGCCAATTGTTCTCTGTGATGTTTCATCGTATGTTATTTATAACCACTAGAAAGCCAAAGTTTTAATCTATTAAATGACATATTATATTACATTGTTTTCTGTACAGAGAATATAGAATTTTGCTTCCAGTTCAAATTTTATTCCCACTAGAAATGCATCAAGAAACTTAACTGATATTTTGACAGCACTTATCGCATAGTTAGAAAGCCAGAAAAATTATGATAGTTATAAAACATTGTCTGCTTTTTACATGCTATTTTTCTATGATCTTAGGTGCATTATTTAATTAAATAAAAAATTTACTGTAGTAGTACCATTAATATGAAAAAGTAGGCTTAAGTTTCATCAACAGTTGACAACAAAATAAAGACCCAAGTAAGTACTGTATTTCTTGTTTTTCATGCATATTTTTTATTATAAAAGTAACTAAATTATAAAAATTAGAATCTTATTAGGTTAGATTAGGTAAGATAAAGGAAAATAATAATGATTATTCACGAGATGTGCTTGCAAGTAGCTCATGAATAGCTTGTGCATTACATAATATGGTAAGATAAAATAACATAAAGTATAAAGTTTGAATGAAGAAAAATCTTTCAACATTATTTAGGATATTGTAGAGATTATGTTAAGGAAATTTGACAAGTTTGAGATGAAGAAAATTACTTTTAGTCTTAACATGAAAATTACTTTCCATTCAGAGCAGTCAACACTTTGACTCAATATATTCTCAGAGAAATATTTAATAAAAAAATACTTCCTTGAAAATTCTGATTTTTTGTCCACAAAAAAACTTACTGAAAGCTTGTGAAATTTCTTGAAGATACATACAAAACGTGTTAGAAATTATAGTGTGGAAACTCTAAAGGTCAATTTGGGGTCACAAACTCAGCAGAATTGTCTGAGCTTGTACCAAGAAAGTTAATATCTCAGCGAATCAAGAAGGTAGGAGGCTTGAATGTTCCTTTTGAGTTTATCAATACTTGTAGTTTGTTTATAATTGGATAGATACTTTAGAAGTTATGTTATCTAAAAGGGAGAATTGAAAGTACAAATGACATGTCATATGACATAGAGAAGTAAAGACTAAGAAATATTGTAAATATTTCATTTTGACATTAAAAAATTAAAACTCCAATAATATATGAAGTGCAATTATAAGCTATGTGTGATGCCAATTTTACTGACATACATTGATATTAAAATTGTTTCATTAAATTTTGAACATAAGTCTGTAAGAGGTCATGACGTGTACTTGTCATATTGACTGAAGCCCTATAGAAAAGGTCAATCCTTTCCATAAGTGTTTAATGTAAAAATGGAATAGCTCAAAGTTCCTAATCAAAGCTATGCAAAATACAGAGAAACAATATTGTAGAAAAAGTATTCTGATAGAATTTCCTTGTTATTAATTACAAACTTATTTAAATATTGAAAATTTTTAATATAATATTTAATAGTTGATAAGTGAAATGTAAACTTAATGGGATGTCACTAATTTCTTTATTTGCTGTCTGAAGGTCAATAAAGTTGTTTTAATTTACTGACTTTTCTAGAAATTTCTATAAATAAAAGAAAGTCTTGAAAACTTCCATTTCTGTAATACATTCCTCATCCTCTCTGTCAATTTATAAATATTTTTAGAAAATAATTTGTAATATTTCTTCTCAGCATTATTAATATTTTTGAAACTAACCAAGGTGTATTTTCAAAAATTTATACCATTGTTATTTTAAAGGTTAAGTTATACATGTTTTATCATGTTACAGGTTTAAATATCTGTTAATAGAAATAAACAAGTGATATTGTATTATTATTAGTCCTTACCCTAATTATGTGGAAATTGCTTAAATGAAGTTGATAATAATCACAATTCACTTTCTTAATCAGGTTCCTACCATAGCAGTTGTTTATGCAATTGATAATACATGTCTGTCATAGTCAGCTGGACTGGTAAGCCCTGGTATTAGGCATAGAGCTACATCAGCACTGGATGTGGCAGATATAGTGTGGCATATTATTGGATAATCTTCTTTGCTTTCACACATAAGCTCTTAGAATTATATTGTTTGTGTAGCATATAAAATAAAGCTATAAATCTATACTCTTTAGTCATTTTCAAGATTCCGGGTAAAACATAAATTTGGTATGCAAGTTACTTTGCTAAAATATTTGATTAAAGAAAAGAAAAAATCCCTTCTGGTAAAATAAGATTACTCTTTAATACTTTTCATGGCAGTAATTTTTTATAGTTTTACTCTTAGGAGCTTGAGGCTAAAAATTAGGTTTATGTTTAAATTATTAGTGAATGTATAATTTCTCTACCCACAGTTCTGAAATTTTAGAAGTGACAAAACATTTTGTGAGGCATCATCTACCATGGGCATCAGGAAAAGCCTTCAAAGTTCTTGAATTCCTGTTGAACCTTTCACCTACTTTAATAACAAACATAGTGTCAGTTTTAACAAAGACAGTGGAAGAGATTGAAGAAAAACGAGGAGTTGGGCAAGATAATTTACTACGGTTTGTTTATCTTGAACTAGAGTTTTTACTTTTTTAAAACTATTTCAGAGAGGCTACATTATATTGTATTTCATCAATATTTTTTGGTATTCAAATAAGTTTACAACCTTACACTTAAGATAAAACAATATTTCATGATTTGTCAGAAATACTGCAATTTGTACTACAGCAACTAGAAAAGTTATTTGTACTTGATATTAATGCAGTGTTCTGACACTTGAGTTTGTGATTCTAAAAATGGAATGATTCATGTTTAAAAAAATCAATATAAACTTCTAAAACATCTGGTTCTGGTTTCAAAGTTATATGTTTTTAATGTCTAGAATATATTTTCATTGTTCAGCATTTTGACCTTATGTACACTTCATTATTGTCCATATATTATACAATAAAATGTAGTTAAAGACTGATGAAAGGAACTAAAAATATTTTTAATCTAAAATGACAGCTACTTTTAGAAAAATGCTATCAATGTTAAATAGGTTATATTGACTTACTTGTTTTAATTGTCACATATTTTAGTGAATAAGGTATTCATTTTTTCTGTGACCTTGATAATTTTATTAACTGTGTCATTCCTTAAGATGGGTTAACCCCATCCCAGCTATTACTATATGTGAACTTTACCTAAGTATATGTTTATGATCTTACAACATTGGGTTTAGAAGGATATTGTACTTACATACAGAACACCTGCATGGAAATTAAGAAAAATGTATACATTTTTACTACTACTATAATGAAATGTTCATGTTTGAGCTGCATATTTCATAAATTGTTTCTTTGTTATAAAGTGTATTTCAGGATTTTATTTTTGTTTCTTTTATAACAGACAGAGAATTCACCACCTCTTTTCTAAATTACAAGAAAGTAGTTCCTCTTTAAAGAAGTTGGTGTGAATGTGAAAGATAAGTAGGAAATTGTTTTTTTTCACTGTTTCATTATACTGTGAACATTGTTAGTGGTATAATATGATAATTAAAATTGTATATGTAGATATTTTAATAAAAAACATTTCTCTATCTCTTGCTTGATTTTCTTGTCTTCCATGTATGGATTATGGAACATCCTATACTAATAAGCTGTTCACAATTGTCAGAAGGGTGAAAAATGCATTATGTGTACAAATTGTGATAAATCAATAATTTCAAATTACAATATTCTTAACAAGTTTTTGAACAGGTGCAGTAAATAGCTTTGGTGACATAAGATAAATAAACTTTGTATAGAAACTTAAATTGAAACATACTGAATGCTAGGAAGAAATATTTTTATATACTAGTTGCATTTTCAGTGCCAGTATGCTTTATTCATACGAAGTCATGTATATAAATGATACTTGAAACGATCAGTACTTGATGAAACTCCATAATTAAAGAATTGAGAAAAAAAACAATACAAATTTACATTTCACAAATACACCATTTATTCACGACTGTGGTTTTGCCAGTAAAGGTATTATCAGGTACAGGCTGAAATGTTTTGTAGCAGGTTTATATATGTTTAAACAAAGAACCAAAAGTGACCTTGACATTCATATAGAGACAAGTGGGGAGGAGCTTAAGTTTGTTTGGTTGTTTAGAACTTTTTCTGGGTTTATTTTAAGACTTCTATTTATTTCCAAAATTCCCAGGCTATCCAGTTTTTTACCCTTTTTATAGATACGTAAAATTTTAAAGTTTTTGTCTCGATCAAATTGGTGTATAGTTTCATAATATACAAACCTGTTACAAAAAATTTCAGACTGTACCTGATGATGCTTTTTTACTGGTGAAACCATAATTGAGAATAAATGATGTGTTTGTGATGTGCCTAGTTTTTTGCTCAATTCTGTAAAGTCATGTATGTTTTATGAAACTAGTATGTGCTTTGCTAAATCACCACATTCTTGTGTTCACATTCAATTACAGCATACTTATGTATGTGTGCTAAATTATAATACCAGTCAAATATATTGCACACACACATATTCATGTGTTATTTTCTAAGCAAATTTTTTTTTATGTTGTGCAAAAACGTAATAGTTTCTGTATGTAAGTCACCATCAACAATCAGCAGTTACCTGTCAATTTTTTTTTAATTTGCCTCCATGTATTATTTTCCCAGGAGTTTGTTTCAAATCAAAACTACAATATAAGTGACAATAAAACATTTTTTTCTCACTCTGATATTCTAACTGTATACATTTGTGGCTAAATTTGTGGATGTATTGGTTCATTATTTTTGCATCTTTTCACTGTTTATGTTATTTTGTTTGTACATTCCTTTTTCTTTACTACTAGTTACATCTGATTGGGGATTACATTTGAGTCACAATTTGTTATTTTTAACTGGGTGACTTTTTATTATTGTTCTTTATGATAGATTTTACTTTTGCATCCTTTGTCTTCTAGGTTCTTTAGGTGGACTTATATGTTCGATATTTACATCTTTTATCTTCTAAGATCTTTTAGTGGCTTTGTACTTTAAGTGTTTTTGCTTATTGTTTTGTGTTTGAGGTCGAATTTCATAGTTTTGATGGTTTATTTTTATGTCCTTTGTAGACTACAAATTTCTAAGTTTATTAGTTCGTTAATAATGAGTACTTTCTCTGAGTATGTTTAGTTTATGTGACTTTTTTTTGGCTACACTTCATGACAGTTTTGGGTTCTATCTGAAGTTCTGCTCCTCCCTCAATCCACTTCCCAGATCTCCTTCCCTTGTCCTTGGTATCATACCTCATCCAGTCATCTTGCCAAGTTTTTTTAGACCTCCTATACAAAGGAGCTATCGAGTGGTGCCTACTCAACCGTGATTTTACTCCTTTCTGTTTGTTATCCCCCAAAACCCGAGAGATTGGAGACCCATCATAGATCTGTCCCAGCTGTATACCTATCTGGAGTCACCTCTCTTCAACATGGAGTCCTACCTTTCACTTAAGGGTTTTTTCCCTGGGACATTGGATGACCAAGTTTGATGTAACAGATGTCTCTAATTGCCCCAGTGTCACATCGTTTACTTCAGTTCGCCTACAAGGGTTCTGTCTTCCAGTTCTGGGCACTGCTGTTCAGTCTTTCTTCAGCTCTGTATGTGTTTTGTCAAGTAGTATACTCTTTTGCACATCATCTTCACTTCCTGAGTCTTCAAGCTCACCATTCCATGGACGACTGGCTACTATTTGTCTCTTTTTATGCCCAGCCATTTTCTGCATGAGAGGATCTATCTCTTTTGGGGATGTGGGTTTTCTTGGAAGCTCTCATTCCCTTGAGTTGAGTGCACATGCATTCCCTTCAATGGATGCTTCTTGACCAGTGGAACTTCTCCCATGATCCCTTGGACCATCTCATCACCCTTCCACCTGGGATCAGGGCTGGCATTGCTTGGTGGCTCAACAAGAACTTGACCATCGTGGAGATTCCCATTCCTCCACCTCGTCCTGAGTCTCATCTGTTCACAGATGCTTCCTTGGTGAGTTGGAGGGCCTTCCTTGATTAAAAAGAGATTTTGTGTTGGTGGTCAGTCGAGGAGTCTACTCTCCATTATCAACATCCCAGAACCTGTGATAGTTTATCGGGCTCTGTATCATTTCCTTTTGCTCCTGCAGGGGTGGGTGGTTATGGTTCATTCTGACAATTCCACTGTTGTCAGCAATATTACCAAGCAAGAGGAACCAATTCCAGATATATGTGTTATCAAACTCTGTATATCCTGTACTAGGCCAAAGACCATGACATGACGGTTCTGGCGTGTCATGTTCCAGGAATTATTTATCTTGTGGCTGATCACGTATCCCATCCCAACCAGGTTCTGTCCAAGGAGTGATCCCTTCATCCTCAAGTATTTCTGTGGATGTGTTCTCAACTGGGAACACTGCATATGGATGTTTTTGCCATTTTCTGGAATGCCAAACTTCCTTCCTTTTGGTCTCCAGTTCCTCACCCCTTGCCTCTGGGGGTGGATGCTTTCACTTAAGATTGGAGGGGTATTCAAATATATATGCCTACCCTCCAATCATACTTCTTTCCAAAGCCTTTTCCCTTATCCAGACCACTCCTTGTCATGTTCTTCTGGTTGCTCCATATTGGCTGGCTCAGAAGTGGTTCCCTCTGCTTTACTAGAGGAATAGTCCCTGCCCTTACCTCTGTCCCAATTGCTCCTTCAACATCCATGATTGAATTTATTTCACTCCAACATTGCCAGTCTCCATCTTTATGCATGGTTTTTGTCTGGTCCCTTGCTTCAGCTCAGGGACTCATCCCTCATGTAGCGTCTTTCCTTGTCCATACCATTTGTCCTTCCTCTTTGTATATATACTAGAGCCATTGGTACTAATTCTAATGTGGGTTCATTCACTGTGGCTTCCGACCATTCCGTCCTTCTGTTCCTCACCTGTCCCAGTTCTTCACCTAGTTGTTTGGTAAGGGGTTGTCTGTTTCAACTGTTGCTCATTATAAGGCTGCCCAGCATGGCCAGGCGGTTAAGGCGCTCGACTCGCAATCTGAGGGTTGTGGGTTCGAATTCCCATCCCACAAAACATGCTCGCCTTTCAGCCATATGGGCATTATACTGCGATGGTCAATCCCACTATTCATAGGTAAAAGATTAGCCCAAGAGTTGGCAGTGGATGTTGATGTACCTGCTTTCCCTCTAGTCTTTCACTGCTAAATCAGGAATGGTTAGTGCAGATAGCCCTTGTGTAGCTTTGTGCAAAATTCAAACAAAGTAATGTAACTTGAATCAAAACAATTGAATATACTAGATTTAAAGGAGTATGTTTGTCAGTTAGTTATTTAATTTAAGTATTCTAAAAGGTTTACAATGATTTCACAACTTTTGTCCAAAATATATGTCAGGTCATATTGAAATACTCTCCTGTGTGCCATGCCTGTTTTTCAATTTATTTGTCTGTTCATCTTGCAGCTATTACCATAAGAATTTTCTCAGAAGTTAATATGGTCACCAAACATTATTAATATGGTAAAAATAAAAAGTTACTGATTTCTTTTAAGTAACTTTAATTTGGAGTCATATGACATTTCTGATGTAAATCTACCATTTATATCTTGTGTGGATTTTACACTTACAACTATTTACGCATTTATTGCTGAGGAAAATTGTCTCAAACTGATAAAGCATTGAACTTGCAATAATGTTTTTTAAACTTGCCTATTGCAAGATTATTTGAGACAGTGGTTTGAAATAAAATTTGATGAGGTAAATAGCAGTGCAATGTTTGATATATTTAGATAGAGGTTATATATACTCTTTTAGAAGATCAATTTTGCAGTACTTAGTCACTCTTTAATTTCTGATAGCAAGTTAGATGTATGTTTTCTGGTTAAAGTTATCTTTTTTTTCTTATTTCTTGAGTTGTTACAAATCGTTTCTTTTCCAGAAATAAAAAGAAAGGCTTGATCTCTGCGCTGTAAATAGGGAAAAGGTAGAAAATGCACCAGTCGTTAAAGACTGTGATAACCAATACATCACACACCAACCTTCTGGCAATTTGATAAGTTTAAAAATTATAAACTTGAACTTGATATTATGTATTTAGCTGTTTGTCTGTTAAAAGCAAAAGAGAGTTACTGGTGACTAGAGAGAGAAGAAGTCTACTTAGGTTCTAGAAGGTCTCCAGTGGAGCGCTAAAGACATTTAATTGTAATAACCACTCATCATAGCTTTTACAGAAATAATTACATTGCCAACAGAAGAGTTTTTACACAAAATTTTCTTTGGATTTTAAGAAAAATTTTTCATTAAAACCTCAATCAACAATATACAATTTAATAGCATTCTTGCCCAAAATATTAAACCCCTTCATTTGTGCAATTATTTCTAGAATATTCTAGATTTGTTTCAGGCCAAAAAATATGTTTGGTTCCATCCAGATTTTTTTAAGATTTAGCTTTATTTTAAGTTTTTTTCTAATTATCAAGATAAAAAATAAGGAACATAAAGATATTTGCCTTACATACTTACCTACCCAAAATGTTTCAAGCACACACACACATACTTGGCTCAACATTTCACCTAGAATTGTATGTGTGTCTACTTTGGGTTATGTCATTGTCTACTCACACGATTTTGAAGATATTAGTTCAATAACTAACTATAAGAAGCTTGTTCTTTTTGTCACCCTGTGGAGAATGCTTTCACACTCCTTTTTTTTTTGGTAATGCTCAGCAATATACCTCGTCACTTAGCAACAAAACTATCACTTGATTGTTCTTAGGCCAACTATGATGTATATGTTGAATGCTCAATATTTGTGTTGATATATTAAAATAGTTTGTTTTTATATTCTTTATTTCTTTGATAACTATGGTGATACAACAGCAAAATAGTTGAATTCAGAAGTTTTATTACATTGAGTTGTAGCTGAAAGCAAAATAAAATGTGCCAAGTAGCGTTTCAGCTGAGCCTTACGTTACGTTTATGCATTGGGCCTAATGCTTGAATTATACTAAAAATAAGCCTACTATTACTGACGATAGTCAGTGTTTAAAAAGGAATAAATGTTAAGTAATAAAGTTTCTTTTGGTATTTTAACACATTTAATATCTACTTGAGTTACTTTGTAGTTAAGCATAAAGCAATACAATGTGGTAGAAAGAATAAAAAATTTGTGTCGGAATGTCCACACTATGTTTTCTACTTCCTGACCTAGAATACAGTGAAAAGGCTCAAGAATGTTATTTAAATCTCCTTCAGAGTGCACACACTTTTGTTCACAATAACATTTCATTTTTCTGCATAGTTTTATTAAAAATGTGGTGATTAAAGAATTACTTTGAGACTGATGAAATAAGTGAAAAGTCGGTGCATTTTGGAGTTAGACAATATTGTTTTAGTTAAATTCTATAATTTTCATTAACCATTCAACAATGGTTCCCAGTATTTTTGACAGTCTTTTATATTAATCATGTAATAATTTATGATGCATATTTGAATTTTTAAATAATAATTTTTTTAGCTGTTCACATAGTTGAAGTTTCTTGGAATAAATATTATAACCTATTCATTCAAATACTGCAAAAGATTGAGGTCTTGCTATAATTATAGTCAGTCTCTTTGGCTAAATTTATGTATACAGATATTGTCTAATGTGCAGGTTTCTTGACTTGTGGTCTTATTTTGATTTAATGGTATACTTGAATGTTTTTTTTTACTTGAAGTTTGTTTTACTTCAATTTTCATTTTCTTCGAAATTTGACTTTCAAGATTTGCTATATTTAGAATAACTACATCACATTTATATATGTTTTTGAATAGTAATACATCAGCTCATGCAAGCAAGTAGCATATTCCCAGTATCTTCCTTAGATGTCATAATGTAGAGGCAACATGGTGTGAAATATATTTCGGTATGGAACTAATATTCTGTGCACTTCTTTTGTAATTGCTGGACATTCTATTATATTTTGATAATGTAGAAATTAGGCAGTTTATAACAATATGTCTTTAACATGACATAGTTTTTGGTTTTTTTTTATTTATTAATTTTTTTTTGTAAAACAGTTTTTGTGGATAGAATTAGTTATGTGGCATTACTTGTATTAATTGCCTTGGTCCTTATTTTCAATTGAACCTGGACAATGGCTGCACTTTCTTAGTGCAGATTGATATCAGTCTTGTTGCCAAACTCTTTTATTGGGTGTCTTATTGAATCTGATGAAATTCTGATAGTCACATTTTGTATGGAAGAGTACTTATTTAAAAGGCACTTTTGGGTTATAATATATTGGCATCTTTTTTTAATGATTAAAAGTTGAAGTTTTGCTAACAGCTTGCAGCCTCTAGTGATTAAAAGAGAACTATATTAAAAATTTTCGCATGCAAAAGTTTGTAAATGATACAAATAGGTAACAAATTTGAAATCACTTTATTGCAAAAAGGTAACAAAAGGTAGATTTTTGAATGTAAAAATATGCAAATAGATAACAAAAGGGACACCAGTAATCTTTACGTTTTGCTACTTATTTTATCGATTATTCTCAAAATTTTAATCTTTTACTCATTTTTGCCTTTTTTATTTTCCAAAAAGTTACCTTTTTTATATATCTGTTTGCATACTGTACTATGCAGAGTTTAATTTTTGTTACCTGAATATTCCATTTTATCTACAGAAGTTTATCTTTTGTCACCTTTTGCATCTTTTATTCAACAGACATCCACTTTTCATTACTTATTTGCGTTTATTTTCTTAAATAATGTTTAAATGATGGTCTTTTTTCACCTTTTGATGGTTGAAAGGTTTATGTTTTGAAAACCTTTTAACTGCTTTTTAACAATGGCTTTTATGTCATGTCGCTTAGCAACAAAAATATAACCTGATATTGTTGTTAGTCTATGTA
>NW_013668116.1:144029-166496 GCF_000517525.1 Limulus polyphemus
ATTTCTTAATTTAGAGTCTCCATTGATTAAAGAGGTTTGTTTTTTATTTAAAATGTTGGTGATATAACAGAAGTTAGCTTAATTCAGAAACAATTTAAGTTTAAAATAGAATCAATATTTTTATTTTCATGATAAAGTTTATGCACTTGGCTCTAGTAAAAGAAACATAATTACAATTCATTTAACCATCACTTGGGTATTTTTGCCATTTTACACCAAACAACTTAAGGATAAACAACACATTGATATTAGCCCATGTGCGATCCACTTCAGTATAGAGATCAATGACCTATTCTCATCTGTTGTCACTGGGGCTGAATAATATCAGGATTGATCAAATTTGGTCTCATACGTAGACGTACACTGATAAAGACAGGCAGGCTCATATATTTTGTTATTAGTCATGCTGGTTCTGTAGCTCCGTCATCTTTGTGGTGGAGAGCTGCGAAATCTCCGGATAGTAGATATGCACATGCGTGTGATATAGGCGAGATGACTATCCTAATTCCATCCATGTAGCCTTATTCTAGTCAGAAATTGCGTGTCTCAAACAATATATTTTACATAATATTGATGCTATTGTTTTATTGAATTTGGACGATGGCTATTTGCACATTAACTACAGTTTTTCCTCTGTGGAAGCATAGTATAGGAAAAGAAACCATTTTTATTGATTGGTTAGCTTAGCATCATTCTAAAAAAAAAATCCTGACTGTTTGGAAAAAATGTAAAGAAAACTTCCAAGCAGAGGCAATTTGTAAATGTGTTTCCTGGACAGGGATCTGGACCTTCTATGGATGGTTCCTCTAAAAATGTAGCATACAAAATTGCAAAGGCAAGCAAAAAAGTACAGGACACACCTGACACCAAATCATCAGAAAACTTATTTGCAAGAGGAAAGACTAAACAAGTTATCTACATCAAAGATATGTTTTGTATATGCATTATTTCTGTACAATTGTATTTATATATTTGACAAGTATAATTTGAAACTAGAGTCTGAGGATCAACTTATCCATCGCTTGCAGAGAATCCTCTTTGTTTTATTCAAGGATTTGTTAAGCAGACTTGTGACACCACATGCAATTTTGAATTGTTTAAATATTTGGGATTTGAATTTCATAGACAGAAAACTTCAATCAAAAAATGAGAACTTGGAAACTGAGTATGAAGTTTAGCCTTTCCTTGCAAAGCTTGACAAAGGAAGCCAGCTCTCTTTCTATGAAGATATAAGAAATTACCATGAAACTGCAATGGAACGTATGAAGGCCAAGTTCCCACTTCAGGACACAACTTTGAAACATGCAGAAGTACCAGACATATCTGTCAGAAAAAGCCATTCTTTAGAATCAGTAGGGTACTTTGTTGGAAAGTTTAAGCCATTCATTGCAAGGGATGTTTTCAACAGCAAATTCTCACCAACAGACAAGTGTTGGTATAACATTGGAAAAATGAAAGTAGCTGGGTAATTTTAAATATGATAAGTTCTCCAAAGTAATGAGGTCTATCCTTGTAATACCACACAACAATACAGCTTGTGAGAAAGTTTTTTCACTTTCTCACTAAAATCAGGACAGACTTGAGGATTACTGTCAGACTACACTTTATAATTAGTGCTGATGATGGAGATGGCAAAAAAAAAATTCTCCCAATAATTTACAGATGATTTCCTAAAGAAAGTGAAGAGTGCTACAGGGATTATAATTAGTAGTACACTGTAGTTAGTAATTATTAAATAAAATATAATTGGTAGCAACACCATTTCTGTTTACATTTTTTGCTATTTTTCCCTTGTCATGGTAGAGATTACTTAGAAATTTGTATGTCACCAGCTGTTAGGCAACTCCCACCTAAACTTACGAGATTTCTCATGATTGGAGCATATTGATTTTATTATGCAGCAAAAGCCCTCCACCAATAGGAGGGTGACACAGCCTCCATGAATACTAGCTCCTTTTATACTTTTGTATTCGTGAACTTAACTCTATTCCCTGGCACTAAACACACAAGACATTTTTTTTTTGTCAATTTAACGAGAGATGCAATGTTGAGAGAACTTAATTTACTTCATTTTTTTCAAACTATGAACACTTGTTCATGTAATGTCTTCTATTACTTGTGTGAATGACTAATTTCCTCACAGAGATTATGAAATTATGATGGCTTATGGAGATGTGGCAGCCATTGTGGATTGGATAGCAGATTCATTTATGATGCCTGGTACTTCAGCTTCAGTCCCTTCATCAGGCATTCCTTCCTTGAATTTGTGGGGTGAATGAGGAGGACAAATTGTATTGTCCTTCTCCTGCTTAGGGTCTGGGAGAGGCACATCAACTTTTTCACATTTTTCAAGATTGTTTATCAGGTAGGCACCACTCTTTTTATTTCCCCTCTGTTATATTCTTTTCCAATTCCCTACTTCCTAATCCTAACTCGTATTGTTTATCATTCCTGACCACTTTCATTTTCACAACATCTGATTCTTATTTCCTCAATTTTCATCATTCTGCATCCCCTTTCAAGATTCTTGCATTTGGGACTGCTTAGCCACCCTCTCACTTATATGCTTGTTCTCTTCTGATCATCTGTTCTCCTTTCATTTGCCTTCTCTGTTGCTGCCTTCTGTTGGGTCTGGTCTTTTACTTGTTATAAGGCTCACACACCTTTCAAGCCTTTCCCTTGGGTCCTAGCCTTGACAAGTGACCCTCTTCGTCATTTTCTGTTGGTGATACCCTTTGACTAGATTACCCTTGGTTCCCTCTTCTGTACCACTTGACAACCCAACCCTTTTTCCTTGCTAATTCTACACTATTGCTTCAACATCTCCTGTTTCATTCCACCATGGGTAAGCCTGCAACTGATCTCTATACCAGCCACCAATATTGATTCAATCTAAAGAATTCCCTTATATTTTTACAATCCACTTTTTAAGATCAGATTGGCAAGTTTATTTACTTATGAAAATACACAATACATTCAGTCACCTTAGTGATGGAGAGAGAGCAATGAATCCCGAAATGAGGATTTGTTTCTTGATTTGTTTAAAGGTTTACAATAAAATAAATGTAAAAGGAATTTTTCAAGTTCATCTATTTTCAGTCAATGAAAATGTCCTTTTTGTAGTCTGAATAGTGCATAGTTTATTTGAAGATGTGTTTTGAAGCTTGGCAAATGTCACTAGTATAGGGACACGTGGAACACACACGTGCAGCTTGTCAAAATCCCAATATCTGCCAATCGTGAGCACATCGGGATTAATCTGATATTTCACTCAGGTGGCAGGCTTAGTCTCAATATCTTGTGTACAATCTTTACGTGGATTTTGTCCAATAAGTTGCTCTTGCACCTGACTTTCCCATCCAGTAATCCTTTCCCTTTTGGGTATCTTTCATCCCAGAGTAGGGACTATGGCTTTTGATGTTGGTCTGTCAGGCACCACTTCTTTGTAATGTTTCTACCATCAGACATCTCCCCTCCCTTTTCCAGGCTGTTCTGAAACGTTTATCTGTCTCTGTTTTGCTGGTTATCAGGTAGCCTTGTCCACCCCTATTTGTCAGCTTCTTGACTGCAAGGTATTTTTCCCCTGTTCTCTCCACCTTGTTCCACTCCTTCCTTATCCATGGACTCTCTTGCCCTACTCCTGTACTTCACTGGTACCTTGGTGTCATTCTGCACACTTACACATGTCCATTCCCACCATTGGGAGCCTTCACCTTCTACTACCTTCTCTTCAACATTTTCCCCTTTCTTCTCACTTATGGTTGCCAATGTTTACATCTTTATGCTGGCAAATCATCCTATACCCTTTCAATCATCCTTGTATTCTTATTTCTTCCACCCAGTCCTTCCTACCTCAGTCTTCAGCCACTCATTGGGGAGACCTCTACTCTTCTCTCACACGTCCTTCTATTATATTCTTCTATGCTTTTTGGGACCTGGACAGACTTTTCTGCACAATTCGTGATCTTTCTTGCTACTTCACTCATACCTCTCACTTTTAAGGTTTCTGTCTCTCCACTCTACATTCCCTGGGATTCAACTTCCTCCTGAGACAAATCTCCTTCTGCCTTTATTGCTATGGTCTGCCACATTCTTGACTTAGTCTCTTCCTCCTTGTGGTTGTTGCCCCCTGATGGTTTGTATTTCACCCCATCACATTTGTCTCCTTTCTCATTATTTCGCAGCTCATTTCCATCTGCTGCTAGACAAGATCATTCCAGCTGGCATGTGGACTACCTTGCATAACTTCGTTGCCCACTCTCTTGCCTAATGCTGTGTAGTCTCCTGGGGATCACTGCCTGCCTGCATTCACCATCCTACATTCTCCACACTGTCTTTGGTTCTAGTATTTGCTTTCAGGGTCTTGCTAGGTGGCTGGTTGTACCTCCCAGGGTATACTTATTTCCCGAAGTTCTGCATTGAGCCAGGATATCAGAAAGCTGTCATACCATTTGCCCTGGCTCTATAGATGCTCACTGTTGAGACCTCTTGAGGTAAACTCGTGGTATATTCTGATATTTGTCTACTGTACTATCATGGAAAAAGGCAGCACCACGGGTACTCTGCTCAACCTGCTTCCTTGGCCTGTATTTGCTGGTTTTTGAAAATAGGCATACATGGTTACCCATTGCATTGTCTCCAATAGAAAACCTATCCAAAAGGAGATTAATGGGTTCTGAGTACTTCTGTGGATCTCCCTACCACAAATTCTTCCCTTTTCTTTGAGTGGAACATGGGAGACACCAGTTCCTAACCACTGGGATGATGGATCATGGAGAACCCTCACTGATTGAGACAGAATAGCTGGAGGCTGAACAAAAGATGCCAGTTCACTGAGAAGTGGGGCATTGATGACACTGTTCAGTGTAGCACAGGTCACCCCTCATATACTTCTACTGAGAATATGCCAGCATTTCCCATCCTATTGCTGCCCAGATATCAGCTTTAGGTGATCTGGTGTTGGATTGGTGTAGGACCAGCCAACATAAGCCTCCCATCCTATTACCATCCAGATATCAGTTACTAGGTGCCTGGTATTAGATCAGTGTAGGACCAGTCCTCACATAGTAGGACTCCTCCTCCTACCACAGACCGGATGTCAAATTCCTAATGCCACCAAGTTTTGGAGCAGAGTTTACTCACCATATCTGCATTATTCCCTTTTGCTCAGATTTTGGATTCCTGGTTGGTCTGATGCTGGTTGTGTACTGGGTCTTGTGGTAAAGTTGAGGTCAGCACTAGGTATGGTCTAAACATGAGCCAATATGCTACAAATATTGGGTCTCCAACCACTTATGCGCAAGTTCTCGGATGGCCATGTTTTATTCTGCTCACACCCTTGACACATGTTTGCCTCTTTCTCCCTGGAAGAGGTGTGATGTGGTCTCCCATGGGTGTGCCCCTATGGAGCCCCTGTCATTGGGTGTCATACTCCACGGGTTTTCTTATGGTGCTTTCTGATGGGAGCTCATCTTGGTAACTTTTGCACCAGTCCTTCCACCATATCAATGTGGGATTCTAGCTTTCTGTGTGAAGAAGTGTGTATCACCTTGGAAATTAACATTTTCTTTACTTGAAAATGTATTTCTGATAGATACTCACCTCTTCCCACTCTCCCTCCCCACTTCTGGTGTAAATTAGTATTCCTTATCTCATTATAGAATGATAATCATGAATGCAAAAGCATAGAGGGAGCTAGTGTGCAGGACAGTTTTGTTACCCTCCTATTTGTGGAGGGCATTTGCTGCATAATAACATAACTTCATTATGCAGTAGTGCAACTCATGAGAAATTTCGTGAGTTTAGATGGGAGTTACCTAAATGCTGATGGCATGCAAATCTTTTATGCAGATGCATAGGGAAGACAGCTTTCTGTGTGTCAAGGTGAGTATCTGTCTGAAAATAAATTTTCAGGTAAGGAAAATGTTAAATTTGCATGCAGAAATTTTTGCATAATACTGATTGCTACCTAGATGTGTAGTCATGTGTAGTGTAAGTACATGCCTGTATAAAAGCTTTTGTTTATAACAAATGAAATTCCTCTTGCAATAATGAATGTATACTTTCCCATTTATTAAATTTAGAGTAGTCAGGGTGAAATACTTACTGATGAAGGCAAACTTGAAACAGAAGCTTTTGGATCTCTTTCCTTTACAGAAATGACTGCTGAGTAACATTTCCAAAATTTGACAAAATTGGAGCATAGGAATGATTAGGAAATAAGTTTGTAATATGACCAACATAGAACACAGGTAAAGGTAATACATAGTAAAATTTAAATTATTAAATCAAATTGTTATAACATAATCGTGGTCCATGATACATTCAAAGTAAGTCAGATAGTTCCATTTTTCTTGCAGCTGCAGCATAACATACCACAACCAGTGCTGCAGTTGCAGTGAGACACATTCAAAAGGAAATCAGGAACAATATGCAGATATGACATCACTGGGTGAAACTGAATGCCTCCTTTTAAAAGCCATCCCTAGTCTGTATTTTCATGGATTGGCTGTTGCTTTGCCATTCCATGATTTGATATTAAGTCTTGAAGCTGTGAAACTTTGTAGCTAATTCAGTTGGTAGTAAATGCCCTGATATAACAAAAGACTCAGCTGGTGTTACCTTGCCTGCTAACAAAGTTTGATGTGGAGTCATTTAGTTGTTCATCCAATAGTTACACCATTGTCTTTTACCTGGCATGTTCATGTTAGCATGTGGCTGACCCTCTAAGCAGAAAACTGCTGTAACTCACAAAGATTAGTATCATTCACTAGTTTAAGAAGTACTCTAGACATCCCAATCTTAAATATTCATGATGTGCTGTCACAAACAGTGAAAGCATGGAGGAATAGCAGATACTTGCAGGTGTTTTCACCCATTAACATGTGGAAGGTACTGATATCAAAGGTGTTGTTTGCTGATTTTCCTTGTTTGTCTTTATGGAGGTACAGCTTGAACTTGGAGATATAGGAGCAGAATCAGCAAGTGAATGTCTTCTGCAGTAAGCACTATGGTATAGATCTGAGACAGGGCTACTGCTGCTTTAACAATTTCGACATCAGCATCTTCCTATTATTGCACAGAAACTAATTATGCGTATGGAGTAAAGGTCATGGTATGGTTCAAACCTTCTTTTTCATCATTGTTGAGTCATATCCTTTATGGATGGAAAGTTTCTATACACATCAAATACAATGATGGCTTTGCCACCATAATGGCACCTTGTAAGGGTAACATAGGAACTTGCAGTAGTTTGATAGGTATGATTATTTAAGTAAATGGGGTAGTAACCCACCATTTAACACAAACTGCTCAATATCAGATATGCCAACTATAATACCAGGACTGGAATTCTACCCAATGCACTGTATGACATTTGCTAGCTGTGGCTTATCAGCCTTCCTAGACATTTAGTGAGATTAAAATAGTGAAGGTGAATAAGTGCAAAGTTTGTACTTCATTACTTCCAGTGTTACTTCACCTGTGTTAGCCATTACAACAGTCTTTGAAACATTAATTCTGATTCTATGCTTCTTTCGTCTTCTCCTTGAATCTGCAATGCAGAAAAGGCCAGCATTTTAGCCTTGTCACTGCTTTTGAAGGATAAATATATAATTCCTGCCCATTGGTTTTCTTACAGTCTAAGTACCGACTGAATATAATTCATGTACATTCACATCTCTGTGTGCAGTTACCCCCTGTTACAATGTTTCAAAGGTTGGAGTCGGGCGTAAATGGCAAGAATGACAGCAACTTGTTGAAGACTTTCTGAATCATTTATGTTCTGAGTCAGCCTAGCCTTGGGTACTTCATTGTTTTGTTCACTTGATGAATACAACACATCTGCATTGCAAGATTGTAATCTGAAAACAATGATCTTATTCATAGTGAGATGGAGATATATATTTGGTTCTGTGGTGTTCCTCAAGGGAGGCTCTGAGGCTGCAATTGAGAGCAATCCTCGAAATTCAGGAGAGAATTTAGATTATTTTTCCTGCACCTTCTTTTAGTCTATTTTCAGTCCCCCTGTTGGATAGTGGTGAGTTTACAAACTTTCAATGCTGGAATTCGGGGTTCAATTCCTCATAGTGGACACAACAAATAGCCCAATGTTGCTTTGGTCTAACAGAACAAACTTACCTGACCAAATATTGTTCCAATCAACAGTAATAAACAAAGTCTTTAAATGAAATATATGAAACAAAAAAGAGGCTACTTTGGGATAAGCTGCCTTTGATTTATTTTCTTCACTTGGTTCATTGAAAGTGTGATGTTTTGGGTCTTTCCCTGGTTGCTTGCACCTTACTTGATGGCTGAAAGGTCTATGAGCAAATTTTTAGTTTTCTCTCCATCCAAACACGTTGTTTATGCAGAGAAGTTTAGTTCTCAGTTAAGTGAAGAGACAGTTATGCCTTATCCGATAAGGTTGTTGGAACTTCGTGATTTAGTCTACCATCACAAGGTAGAAGCATTTTTCGACTGAAATAATACATCTGCTCCTCAAATTTTGGGGGTTTGAAGGCAGATTTTGTAGTTAACCTAAATAGAACAAGGTCCCTGATAGGACAGGGTAAGTCTATGGTAATTTCATACCTAAAATTGATGTTATATTTTCCTTTCACTTCGCTTTGTTGGAAGACTCTTGGGATCACCAACTTCATTGATGAAGAGCTGTAACCATTGTTAGTTTGCACATGGTTCATTTGTCAGCTTCTATATTCATCTCTGTTGTTGTTGGTGTTTTGTTTTTATTGGCTCCTACAGAGGGTCATAGTTCCACCTTTATTAGGTGGGTCTCGACCCCCGACATCAGCCTCTAGGTACATTGATACCCAGAATAAATTCTGTCTATATCCAAGGGTTCCGCTGCTCAGCTGGAATGCCAACAGCAACATCAGTGATTATGCCTTTAGGGTCTGTGGGGGCTTGGTGCCGAGAATTTCTGGATGTGTGGTAACTTTAACCATGGATCCAGGAGCACTACAGGTCCTTGAGTCAGGATTAGTTGTTCAGTTCACATCTTCACCACTATTATCCACCCAATCTGTAATGTTTCCATCAATTGCAGATCCTTGGAATTTGTAACTTAATTCTAGGGCTATCAGAGTTTGGTTGGTCTGAGAGTAGTGAGAGACTCTTGCTAGTTCTTTGAAGATTTTATTCCCGTTGGTTGTTGGGCCTCAGAAGACAGGAAGTTGGTGTCCAGTAATTGATTCTTCTCGTCTATTTCAATGTTTAGATTCTCCAATTTTCACAAATTACTCATTTCTCAATCTGAATAGATGTTTTATTTTTACAGGGAATGTGGATGTCCAAGTTTGTTGTAGTCAGCTCCTATCTGCAATTGCCATAGTGGTAGTGTCCCACCACTATCAGGGTTTTTGTGCACAAGAGTTAGGTACTGCAGTTCTGGATTTTTACATTCGGACTTGCATCGGCTTCACTTGGGTTCTGCTGTATTGTACACATTTTTTCTCGTCACCTCCATTTCATCTTACTGTGCGCACACCATTCCATAGACAACTGGTTACTGCTAGCAACATCTCGTCAATTGTCAGAACATCACATCCTGTTTTTACTTTCAGAACCAACCAAAGCAGGCTTCATTCTCATGGCTGAGACACCTATTCTTGCTACAATTCAATTATGTCTTCAGCCTGTCTCTTAGTCAGGCTCAGCTGACTCCCATTTGGCACAGATAGTTCTTTCTCTTCTGGGAATGTAGGCATCACTCAAATCCCTCATGCCTTTGGAACAAGAGCACAAGAGATCCTTTTAATCCTATCACCATGGGTATCCTTTGCTATGCATGACACAAGGTTTTTGTCTTACATTCAAAATTTTATTAAATTACTTTTTGTTTATGTTATACCAATTAGTATAGCATAAAATTTTAGCTAATAATGCATATTTTAATAGTATATAAGTATTAAGTTCTGGATTCTATAAGGCAATTTTTAAAAAATCATGAATTTCCCCTAGTGTGACACATTTTATCTAGGTGTCTTTTCTATTTTATCCACCACCCCTCCAGTAACTAAGAAATTAAATGTAAATTATTCACTATAAAATCGTCATTGCTCAGACAAACCATAATTTTCATAGCCTTCAAGTTTGTTTGGTGACAGAGCTACACCCACTTGTCACATCCTCTCTTTCAGGATTTGTTAATAGTTCTTTCTGGTGTTTAATTACATATTTCCTATAACCAATAGAAAACGAAGGTTCTTAACTATCAAATGATGTATTGTATAGTGTTTTCTGAATTTAGAAATGTCAATTTCACTTGTAATACAACTTTGGTTTTGACGGGAATCACAACAGCTAGCTTGGTCGAATTTATAATGGCTCTTGTCACATAGTTAGAAAGCCAGAAGAATTAGTGATTGTTAGAGGATATTGTCTGTTTTTTGCATGGTATTATTCTATGTTCTTTGGTGCATTATTTAATTAAATAAAAAGTGTTGAGTGTCATGGATAGTTGACAGTAAAAAAAAAAAGAATACTTGGGTAAGTACTTTATTTCTTGGTTTTCATGTTTATTCTTTATTTATCATTATAATAGTAACTAAAATATAAAAATAGGGATCTCTTTAGGTTAGTTAAGATTATAATTAGATAAAATAAATAATAATAATATAATAAAAGTATTTCACAAGTTAGTTCGCCAGCAGCTGGGAGTAGCTCGTAGGTGAAGTAATTCGATAGTGTAACGTGAGCTTCATGTTCACCAAGTGATTTACAACTTATAACAGTAGTTGGATGCACTTCAAAGGCAATAAAATAATAAAATTTAATTATAAATATATGTATACTGTTATGAGTTTAAAGCCACTTAGGATAGACAAATGTAGTTTCATGTTACATTTGAAGTCATTCTAGAAAGAAAAAAGGAGTAATTTAGATTTATTTCGATGTTTTTATGGTGGTTACGAGGTTGATCAAATTGATCAACTTTGTATAGAGTTAGTGCAGAAAAAATAACATAAAATATAAAGTTTTACTGAAAACAAACATTTGAAATCTATCTAGGATAGAAAATGAAATTTGAGATGAAGAAAAGTATTTATAATCTTAACATGAAAATCCAATTGCACACAGACTTAAAAAAATACTCGATATGTTCAAGGACAAGTATTTTTTGTTTATTAAAAGTACTTCACTAAAAATATGATTTTTTGTATGTGAAAGACATAATGTTTACAGAAAGGCTGCCAAATTTTGTGAAGATATACACACTATTAAAAGTTGTAGTATCAAATCTATAAAGACTTTAAACAAGTAGAAAGAGGTCACATGGTTGGTCAAGTTGACCAACCATGTGTTGAGAGAGTAAATTGGTCTTTATGTGACCCAAGGATCATAAACATTGATTTACTGGATTCCCCAGTTGGGATCATTCTTTGATCTTGAGGGGTTGTTAAGTCAGGACAGTACTAAGATATGGGTTCCTCTACCACCACCTCATCCAGAGTTACATCTCTTCATGAATGCCTTGCTTCAGTGATGGGGTGCATATACCAACAGTTAGGAGTTTCAGGGTATACACACAGATAATAAGGCTTTGGCAATGGATGCATTCCATCAGGACATGATGTGATTACAACTCTAGGACTTCCCTCTAATTCATATGTTACTCGGGGTACTAAATATGATTTGTTCCAACCCATTGTTGGGTCCTGTTGATAGCACTGATGGGCAGCTACTCTCTGGTTTTTGTGGTGCCTTTTGGAATGTACAACTCTTTCACTTCTTATGCCATCTCTGTGGAGGCAGCCATGATCTGACATGGTACACTCGGCTATCCAGGAGCTCAAGCTTGAAGCATAGAGGTTTTTCACATGGCATCAGGGGCTATTTTCGAAGGTTTCATGTATCTGTTTCAGTTTTTGCTTAGTCCCAAGATGAACATTTATCAACAGAAATGACACGCATGTCAGCAATGGTGTATTGAGAGGAGGTTGAACCCACTTCGATCAGAAGTGCCAACCATAACTATTTTTTTTATCTGGCTCTTTGGCAGGGGTTTTGTATCACCCACAATTGCACTGTTTAAAGCAGCCTTATCAACTACCATTTCATACTTTCATTCCATGAGTCCCCAGTATTCTCCAGATTCCTCAAGTCACTTTGGGTCTTTGGTCCCAACTGACCATTTCAGTTACCTAACAGGTATATTAAGGTTACATTACATGAACTTTCTCAACACCTGTTTGTGACCTGATTCTTATGTCATGTATCCCCTTTACCTGAAGGTTTATTTTTCATGGCTGCTGACATCACTGATTGGAGTAATTTGCCCTGTTTGTCCACAGACCTCTTTCTCATTCTCTTTACGTCCTCAAACTACTTCTTCTTACTCAAGCCACTGTCAGACAGGGAAGGGGATAAATTATTTGCATTGATTCATCTGATAACTATTTCTCACTTCTATGTTCAATCAGATTTTGATCATGGTCATGTTCAGTGAGGGTCTTGAAGGTTCTGTTACCTGTACTAATGCCTTTAGAGATGCTAGACAGTGACTTTTTATTCTGTGAGTCATGTCTAATCAGATTTCTCACATTTCTATGTCCTTAGAGCATTGGTTAAATTGGAGGACGTTGTGCAGAGTGGTATGTGGACCTCCCCAAATACTTTTATCACACAATATTTGCATGATCTGACAGTAACTACCCCCTGTAGCTATCTTAACCATTTCTGCTAGATTATACAGAGGGGTGAGTATTTTCATTGCTACCTCTTAATGGATCTACATCATGTTGGCTTTGTTTATATTTCATGTGCCTTCTGTTGCATGCATTTGTATCAGTACCTGCGAGGAAAGTTTTGATCACTACCAATAGATCAGATGTAGTTAGCTGTTCTTCATTGTTTACTTCTAAGAAGCTGAAGGTGTTAGGGAATGCCTCTTTGTTAGTCATTTTCTGGCTAGCCAGCCTATTCTTGCATTTGGGTGATGCACATACTGTTACGGAATGTTTCTCTCAGTCTGAAAGACAACACTACATGAATAGTAATAAACACAATCTGCTGAATGTTGATCAAACACAAAGTTTTCTATTCTGCCTGTGACCAGAAAAGACCATTTGTCACACCTGGTTTTGCAGCATCCCTTGATAATTTCTGCAAATATATCAATTTTCACTTTTAGAGACTCCACTGTTCAAAAGTGTTTTGAAAAGAAACTGACATAAGCACCACAAAATGGTCCACAAACAGTTATTTTAATGATGTTTCACTGGCTTTGGTAACCCTTACTACTACCTTGCAGCAAAGGGTGATGATATCTGTCTGGAATTCAAGGGACTCCTTGTAAATAATTCATAACTGTGAATGCTCAGTCATTACTGTAACACATTACTCATTCAACACCTACATAATGCCTACCTTTGGTGCTGTAGTAAACTTTCTGAACATTTGAATATATATATATATGCTTACCTTAATTATTTAAATTTATAAAAATAATATTTTTTTCAATGGCAATGAAAAGGTCAATTATTGCACTGGACTTACAAATTACACTGTATTCATGGCAATTTTATTTAGAGCCACACATACCACATACAGAAATTGTTTCATAAAGTTTCAGCAGCTGCTATTAACTTTTACTCAATTTGTCAGTGCAAGACCAGTCTTATAGACTTTAAGTAGTTCATGAAACTGATACCATTACTTCACTGGCCTAAAAGAGAGAACCTTCAGAAAAACCATGGCAATGAGTTTGCATATTCATTTTTGAACCAGGCTTGCAGTTGTTGTGGACTGTTTTAAGCATTTATCAGCAAACCAGTCCAAACATCAAACCTAATGACTTGTGCACAGATCTGGTCATCCTATAAACAAAACAGCCAAGTTTCTTATCAGAATTACATCCCAAAATGTGATATCATTTATATCAAAAGGATTGGGTAGTCATGCTAGTGATAAATTTATAATAAAGTATTCTATAATATTGAACAAACTTCTTCCTGCTGTATTAGCAGTAGCAGACAGTGGTCTTGACATTCGGAACATTATAGGAATTATTTTTAGTGAAGTCAATATTCCAGCATTTACAAAAAGCAACTGCTAGCTAGAAAAATAGAGTACACAAGAAAAACTGCCAGCATTAGGATACATTGTGGAACATGTTATAGGCTCTGTTAGAAATATACCATTCTACAAGCTATACAACCTACCCATAGAATACCTCATCAACAGAGATAACAAGGAATGCACAACATTGGGCAAATTTATGTATGTGCATGTGTGTTGTGCTTCATTCAGTATGTGTGATGCCATAGCTTCATTTGACTCCAAACGAAACATTTTTTTATAAACCTTGGAGCCTTTTCTTTTTGGTAGATGAGTAAATGTGATAAAATTACTTTTGCAATTCATTGTCATGTGAAATACTAAAAGAAAAAGGCCAACTTTACAGTTTTCTGATAATTTAGCTGGAAATTAAAATTAGAAAGTCTCAGGTTAAATTATTTCCTCAAATGCATTTTTCACCAGTTTCATTATGCTCAGTGTAGGCCTTTGGATCTCCAGACAATAAAGTCAACATTTTCTTTTTCACACACAAGTAATTGACTCTGGACTTGATTGTAATGTGGGTGTCTATGAATAAGATGCATATTTCTGTACACAATTTCTAAACATGTTTTTGTGATAGAGTTGTCACCTGTTTTATCATTTCTGATACAGTATGAGTACTTACTTCCAATCAGCCATATCCACAATAGTCATGTTACAATCCTATCAGGTGTTGCACCAAAATGACACGGTGGTATCATCCAGTATGATTTTCCTTGGTCGCAGTTTTTGAGTCTTGTATTCACACTTTAGTTTATATGCAGAAAAGAGTAGCTGTTACATGACTGTGAGTTTCAACCAAACCTGCCATCCAGTTACAATGAGCTATAATTTTTTACCACGTTTTTTCAATGATGAGGTTGTTTCCTCATTTTCTAGGAATGTGTGACCAGTTGAGGCTGACGTTCTTCTTCAAATTCCTCTTCACTAGAGGTTTCTTTTTTGATTTCACACTTTGCAGATGAGAAGGAAATGAAGAAAATATTGATAGCACAGTATTATTTAAAAAAACAACAAAATATCAATATTAGAATCACAGGGATGAGTTCTGCCACAAAGAGAAAGATTCAGAAGTTATAAAGGAATGTTAAAATAAAAAATTTTAAACTTGCCTGGGTAAGCTACAAAAATAATTCTTGAATGTGGGATAGACAGCAACAGAAACTGTATTGTATTGGTCTGGGTCTGTACTGACAAGTTAAACTCTGAAAATCAATAATTGCCTTTAACTACTGAAAGTATATTATATTAAAAGAAATATTTTTGAACTCAACACCAAAAACTACTTAAGATTGCAGCATATATGTCACAAAAAATACTTCTATGTAAAAATTGTCAACTTTAGCCAAATGGACCATGTTGGCCATATCACAAACTGATTTTCTAGGTGTTTTCATGCTCCAATTTTGTTCAATTATGATATGTTACTCCACAATCATTTCTATACAAGAAACTGTTTCAAAAGAATTTGTTGCAGTTTTTCCATGATTCAAGAGTTTTATTTATGGCTTACTCAGAATAGACTTTGTTCAGTACTGTGCTGGAAAAGCTAGCTTATTATAGGTGTAATGTTGTAAATATAAAATGATCACAGTTCATTTAATGCTTAAAGATGGTCAGTTTTAAAAAGTGAATGATTACCATTCAGAATAACTGAAAATTAATGCTGAAGAGGCTCAAAATTTATTGCTTTTATAAGCTCTTATTATTACAAGGTAATAATGTTTATCATGTTTTTTCCTTCAAATTAATTTTTTTTTCCCATGAACAGTAGTGAAGATTAACGATTTAATTTGGCAAGCTTTTTTATTGGAAATGGGTTATGATTTGGTTTATTTGCAATTAAGCACAAAGCTACATAACGGGCTATCTGTGCTCTTCCCACTACAGGTATCGAAACCCGGTTTCTAGTGTTGTAAGTCCGCAGATATACTACTGTGCCACTGGGGGGCATGGGGTATGGAACTGAATTTTCAGTAGGAAAAAATATTAATATGTTCTTTCCTTAGTTTGAATGAGTTGAAATTTAAAGCAATACAGTCTTTTATCAATTGTATAGATCAAATTTGTACAGGTCAACATTGCTGGTTACAATATATTTTTAACAGCCCTGCTCAGATATGTGGTTAAACTAGTTAAATTTTACATTATATCAACTAAGATTATCTAGAGATTTCTGTCTGCATTTATAACTTAACTTTCAGTGATATGTTTTGATTTTAGTATTCAAATAATTTTTGCAATATTTTGGTGTTCCACTGTATATTAGATATTATGTAGTTTTAAATGTCACTGCTTCTTTTAAGTGTTTATGATAAAGATACCTTGTAAGACACCAGTTTACCATAAAGAAAAGTAAGCATAAAAACAACTATATTTTATAATATAGGCTGTTGTAGTTTCCAACCAATTAGAAACACAATCTGTACATAATTACAAGCAATAATCTAAAATTTGAACCACCTACTTTTTTTATTAATCCATTGACTGCTGATTTGCCCTATAAGATATGGTCCACCTCCAGCAGTTGAATGCAAATGTGCCATATATGGTGTATGGCTTGCACAAATTCTGAGTGTATTTAGTGTGGCTGCAATCATTGGGGTAACTAAAGTATTGATAAATTTGTTAAACCCACCAAAGTAGCTTTTCCACTTTTTTCTTTGAGTTTTGGAGTTTGCTAATCAACTTTACAAGGCTAAAAGACATGTTTATTATAACCATTAGTAAGAGTTAATCTATATCAAGCTTACAATTGTCCTTTTGAATTTGGTGGGAAGAGTACTCACTTGACAGAAATGTATTGTCATATGATCATGCTTTTAATGGTCTGATTATCTAATGAGATTTTTTAATCTATTGTTACGACAGCGAAAGTCACGCGACGCTGGGAGCATGCACGCTGGAGTTTCTAGAAGGATCATGACTTATCGAGGAACTCCGCGAATATCAGAGTGTTTGCCAGGTGCCCTCGTTGTTAGTATATAAGCCCGGCAAATGAAGCCGGTGATATATAGATAGGCAGATAGATTGAAGATAGAGATAATTGAGTCAAGCAAACAGTAGGCACCGTAAGTAAAGTGTGTGAACCACTGTGATTTATAGCGTGTGTTATAAAGGTTGTTAAGTTTAAAGTGACTGTGGAAATTCTGTGTATTACAAAGTTGTATTGAGAAAGAATAAACTAGTTAGGAAAATTCATAATCCTTCTTGAAACTCCAACGGGCATACACCCAGCATTGAATGACTTCCTCTGTCGTAACATTACCTTTTCTTATTCTCTTTTCATGTTTGAACTCACTGCTGCATACATATACAATGCAATAAGGAACTGTGAAGACATATAAAAACTTCTCATTTTTGAATATTGAATTTAGTTATTACGCATAATACCAATTGCAAGAATTTAAAATAAAATATATAACTTTCCTTTTTGCAAATATTCAAATAGAAGGCTTTTAGTTATATTTATTAATAGTATAAATGTATACTATGTTGTTGTTGGGCTTAGGATTGTTCTAGTTCTTGTTAAATATCCACTTAGATATATTTAATTACTTTAGAATTTCAGTCGACAAGTCATACTATCTTCTCTATTTCTATCGCACTAGTATTCTCTATGATTCACTTACAATTGTGGCTTGAGTTACCATAATCGTTTGGTCTTCTTTCTTTTGAAGATCCTCTGTTACTTTTGTCAAAATGCACTCAGGCTAATTCAATTACTTTAGAACCAGGCTTTGATGGAGTAAAATTATTTTTCTTATCTTCTTTTCTGTTGTTAGCTTCACTGTAACATATTAAACATTTGGCCTATGTCAATCCTTAAGCCTATCATTTTTACGATAGTCAATTTCACACCAACTTTATTCTCTTTTGCTATTAGTATTATCTGCTGTTCTCGCTCGTCTCACGCTATTTATATCTTTATTACCTAATCGTCTGTCCAAATTCTATTTTCTCAACATCAATATATGCACGTGATGTACGATATCCTCAACATCAATGAATTATTAACAAAACTTCCTGCAGTCACCTGCTTTTAACTCTTATTTAACAAAAACTAAACAATAATAAAACATTCACTCACAAAACTAAATTATTCAATAATATCCGAACGAAACTGTCTTTTATATCATGACACCAATGCTTCCCTATCAGGTACTGTACTAGATTGAACAGCTACCACAACTGTGACATCACATATTGTGAGCCTCATTTTGAAACTAGAAATATGCATACAAGTGACAACAAAACAATATGTGTTTAAACCTTTACTAGGATCCCTGATGTTTTTCATACAGTGTAGAATCAACATAAGCATTTCACTTGTGATATTGAAAATGAAATTACTACAAAAATAAACATGCTATTAGTAACCAGTGTCTTTTAACTATATTGGTTTTATTTTACTTACCTGTTTTCTGTCTACATATCAAAATAATTTTGTTGTTCTTCCAAGCTTTATGTGTATATTAACATACTAAGCCATATTTCTATACTCCAAACTCTTATAATAACATTCATGATCATTAAATCTATAACAGCGCATGAAGCTAACAAATAATATGTGTTTTGCTGAAAGTACAGTACAGTACAGTACAGAGCACAATATTGCATTTAGCAAAAGATACAGATCCAAAACTTTATGACTATCCAATTTCTCAATATATCTTTCTTTATGCATATCACTGAGATGATTTACATCATCAGATAACACGTTTTTAAAAGACAAATTTGCCATTTTTCACCTAAGACTAATGTAAACACTCAACATTCAATATGCAGAGTAAAATATAACCACATGACATTTATTGATGTCTTTACAAGACCTCTGTGTTCTATTCTTTCTTTAATGTTACTTACAACAACAGTATTGATTGGAATGTTTGTTATATCTATTTTTATTAATTATTATACTTTTATTAGAAAATTCGTTTTAGCTTTATTAGATTAGTATATGTATTTAAGATTAACATAAATCTTCCAAGTTGGCCAAACCTTGTGAGATATTACCGGGTTTAAAGTAAAAAATAAATTTTAACAGTTAGGGTACTCAACTAATGAAACAATGTATTCTAATCTTAATAATTAAGTATACTTAATTTGCTATACTGATTACTGGGTTGATTTCTATTTTTGCTATAAGTGAATAGTTTGCTCTAATTGGAAGTTAATAATAACAGCCAAGTATAACCCAAAATTTAGGGAAAAATCAACAACATATTATTAAATTGGAAGGTACTTACACAAGGAATGATGGACCATAATGGGTTTACCAAATTTTATTTATTACACAATTATGGACCAATATTAATTAGGATTATGACAAGTAATAATAATACATGAAAAGTTAAGAAATTATTCTTAACAAGCTAATGAAAAGTTTAGTATCAACACATACAAGGGATTTAAAATACTGTTTTTAGACAATTTATCTTATAACAAAGAAAGGTACTCTTTCTTTCTCTGAAATACTCTAAAAATATCAGTGTACTTACAAGGCCTAAATGCAAGTTTGGACAAACAGATATGGTCAGTTATTACACACATTTTTTCAACAAAAATATTGGAACAGCAATTCTTAAAAAAAGAAAGGGATGTTATTTCACCTATGAAGGGCCAATTTAATAGGATTAGCCTACCTTTGGCTTTAACACCTGAACTCTGTTATGTACACTACCAAGAACTGTTGTTACACCCATCTAGTAAAATAAACCACCACTTTTTTGCACATTAGCACAAAGTGTAATGGGATTTCAGATCTGTTCTTTCTGCCATTTAGGACTGCTGTACTATGTTCAAGAGTGGTTCAGTTGGAATGATCTTTGACACAAGGTTGGCCAATTCAGACTCTTGATAGCATTTGCTTTGTACATCTGGTATATGGTGCACGTAGTATGGCATAGTGCATTATCATGTTCAAAAAAGTAAACTCCTTGCCCCAGAAATTTATACCAATGCATGTAGTGCATTATTTCAAAGAATGCCACAATACAAAAAGTGCTCCTAATTTTTTTAACTGTTACAAGCAAAAAAAAAAAAAAACATGCTCACACAATAATACTACCTCGCCACTCTTCACAGTTCAAACAATGAAATCATATCTATGGCGTTATCTACATGCAGTTTGCTATCAAAGTTCAAGCCTAGATCAATGTATTCAAAGTAAACAATGAATAACAGGATTTATAGCTTTGCATGACTGTTTTCTTTTATTTCTTCAACCCAACTAGGATTCTGAAAACATGATGACAGCAGTCACTTTCATTCACAGCTGGAACATGACCATGAAATCCAATACCATGGAGCTACACCAAACCAACAGATGTGTGTACTGATCTGCAGTTTTTAATTTTTCACTTGAGTTGTGAATGATAAATTTAAAGTTAGTCATGCAGTTTAATTTTACAATTCAAAATGAAAATGGGTTAAGATGTAATTAATTTTGCATGACCTATATTAGCTCCAACCAAAGCAAAATCTTCAAAGAAAGGCAAAAATAATCCATAATAGCAACAGACTCATAGAGAGGCTCACAAAAATGTATCAGGATAACTATTAAGTGTGATAAACCTCACAACTTTTTAAATGATCGTATACCTAAAATATATTACAGAAATTTCTGAATACAATCTGAAAAGCAATATACAAATAAAAGGAAATCATCAAACTAGGGTAATTATGTCTACCTCAATACCTCAAAATAAAGCACTTAACCTCACAGAAAAAGAAAACAGTCAATCAGATATATCTGATATATCTAAGTTCTATCAGAGCATCACATTCCACAAGCACTCAAATATACTTCAAAATGAGGAAGAGAGGAAAGAAATTGCTCTTCTTTACCCTATGGACACTAAATGGAATCAATTAATCAAATGCTCTGAATGTTTTTTTAATAGCCAGAACCATCATAAGTACAATGAAGATGAAGGATGCATCACTACTTTTATAAAAAGAAGTTTTGGTAGGGGGGTAGAAAAGAAAGAAGATGCAATTGATGCCACCACATAAACATTGACAAAGAGTACATCTAATTAAAAACAGAAACAGGAAATGATGAATAATAGTAGTATGCCACTGACAGCTCAAGCTTACAAGCAGTAACCACAGCTCATAGCTGTCTCTCTAATGACTTTATGTAACATTGTAAATAGCACAATGTATTTAGTTAAGAATTAGAAGTTTGGGCAAAGATATGGCAGGTTGTATACATATTGAAGCATATTGGCAACAGTTTCAACAAAGTAAGACAATGATGCCTAATTGCACAATTTAAACACTGTGCACGTGACGACCCCAAAACTTGCTTAGATGAAAAGAAAGTTTAAACACTACAGGAAGCAGCCACTCTTTCTGATGACTACACTTTAACACATAAAACCACTTTTTATAAAAAGAAATTCCTACCATTTCAACAAAAACCTGTAATTGTTCAATCCACTGAAGTAGAGGATTCTTACAAAAAATACAGCTTCTCTAGTTCAAAATCTTCATACAGTCGGGTAAAACTTCGTCAAACCATCAGGGCCTGTCTGCCATTTTTGTAAAAAACCTAGTCATGTTATATCCGATTGTTGGGGTTTGAAAAAGAAAAGGAGGCAACACCCAGTGCATTTGTGTCCACATGTGGACGTAGTTTCTCTTGATCACCCAATGTTGTTGATTTAGCCACTGATATAAAGGCTGATGTAATCAGGGAGGAATCTAGACCTTTTGTATCTGTTGGTTCTATGTCTGTGACAAATGACAGTGGCAATCCAATACACATATGTATTCTACGTGATACTGGGGCGACTCAGGTCACTGTTCTTAGAAGGTGTATTGCCTTTAGATTCGAGTTCTGCCACTGGTGAGTCTTTTATTGCTCAGGGTATTGAAGGTGGCTTTGTTAATGTTCCTCTTCATAAATATTTATTTAGCATCAGACCAAGTTTTGGGACCAGTTGTGGTTGGGGTGAGACCTACTCTGCCAATTAAGGGTGTATCATTGTTGTAAGGAAACGATTTGGCTGGGGGAAAAGTTGTTGCCGAACCTAAAATAGTTAACGAGCTGATCACTATTTCATCTAATGATGATGTTGTAGTTGAGGAGAATTCTAATGCGTTTCCCTTGTGTGCTCTGACTCGAGCTCAGGCTAAGAAATTAAGCTCAAAATAAATGATAGACATGGATTCAGAGGACGATATTATAGATTTGTCGCAGACATTCTTTTGATCCGACGAGGATATTGTGAATAATTGACCTACTGATGACTCCTCAATGAAGAACGACAATGGACGTGAGGGATCTGATTCATCTGGTGAAATCCCGTTTACTAAAAGTAAACTGATAGCTGAGCAAGAAAAAGATCTTCAGATCTTATCACTATTTAAATATGC
>NW_013668116.1:166607-167441 GCF_000517525.1 Limulus polyphemus
GGTCGGAAAACCTAACCATAAGATTCCTATTGCTCCTCTGAAACCTATCCCAGCATTAGAAAAAGAACCCTTCAGTTGTGTGATTGTTGATTGTGTTGGGCCTTTGCCAAAAACTCGATCAGGGAACCAGTATTTGTTAACTATCATGTGCACATCCACTCGATTCCCTGAAGCTATACCTTTGGGAAACATTTCGGCCCAAAAATTTCTAAGGCTTCAATCAATTTATTTATTTTGGTTGGCTTGCCCAAAGAAATTCAATCTGATAAAGGATCAAATTTTATGTCAGGGTTGTTTCAACAAGTTGTTTATCAGCTCGGTGCCAAACAGATAAAATCTAGTGCGTACCATCCAGAATCGCAAGGTACTCTTGAGAGATTCCATTCTACCTTGAAGAATATGATGTGGACTTACTGCCTCGATAACTAGAAGGATTGGGATGAAGAAGTTAATTTATTATTATTTGCTGTTCGTGAGTCAGTTCAGAAGTCGTTAGGATTTAGCCTGTTTGAGTTGGTGTTTGGCCATTCAGTGCATGGCCCTTTGAAGTTGCTGAAGGAACAATGGTTGGAAGATGATCCAAAAGAAATGCACTTATTGGATTACGTTTCCAAGTTTCAGTCCAGACTCCTAAGTGCTTCTGAATTGGCTTGAGAAAATTTGAAGATAAAATAAAAAATGTTTTTGACTGTAAGGCTGAAGGGCGTAAGTTCCATCCTGGGGACATGATCTTGGTAATGTTACCCACTATGCGACATTCACTCAAACCTAGGTATTGTTACGTCTCCGTTTGTTAATTAACTTTCCGTAACTTCGTTCCGACGAAACTTCAGC
>NW_013668116.1:168298-170313 GCF_000517525.1 Limulus polyphemus
TAACCATTGAGTGTTCTCCTGATACTGATGACAGTTGCTCTGACTCAGACACCCATATGTTTGAAAATATTGGGAACGAATGCAACATCAAACTGAGTAATTCTGACATTCTGGCCAAAATCAATTCGAAACTCGATCAATTGCCTCTAGAAGAGAAAGATCAACTTGCTAGTTTATTGCACGAATACGTATGTATATTTCCAGACGTTCCTAATAAAACCAACATTGCTGTACGTGATGTAAACATAGGTGACGCTTCTCCTGTACAACAACATCCCTATTGGGTGAATCCAATCAAGGCCGAAAAAATGCGTAAAGAAATATCTTACACGCTGGAAAACGGCATTATAGACCCCAGCAAAAGTGATTGGTTATCGCCTTGTGTACTGGTCCCTAAATCTGATGGCTCAGTTAGATTCTGTACAGACTTTCGCAAAGTAAATACTTTGACAAAAACAGATTCCTACCCATTCCAAGAAGAGAAGATTGTACTGATGAAATTGGAAAAGCCAGATATATAACAAAGTGTGACCTACTAAAGGGATACCAGGCTGTCCCTCTAACTGACAGAGCAAAAGAAATCTCAGCTTTTGTTACTCTTGATGTGTTATACCAGTACAATGTGATGCCTTTTGGGATGAAAAAATTATCAAGCAACTTTTTAGTGAATGATGAATCAATGCCTGAACAATCTATCAGATGTTAGAACTTATGTTGATGATATTGTGATTTCCAGTGACACATGGGGAGAACATTTATGTGTATCACATGATGTTTTTGAGAGGCTGAAGAAAGCCAATCTCACTGTAAGTCTGGCAAAAAGTGACTTCTGTAAGGCCAGAGTTGTTTACTATGTCATGCAGTAGGCCATGGCCAAGCTCCCTAATTCAAGCCAAAGTTGATTGCATTGTGAATTATCCAACTCCTACTAATAAAAAAGCTTGATGATATTTTTGGGAATGGCTGGTTATTACAGGAAGTTTTGTAAAAACTTGGCTGAATTCACTGTACCATTAACAAACCTTTTGAAGAAAAATAAAAAATTCGGATGGTCAGAAATATGTCAATCTGCTTTGAAAAGGTCAAATCTTTGTAATGCACTTACCCTGTATTCATGGCATCTGACTTTGGTAAGCCTTTAGCATTGCCTGTTGATGCCAGCGATTGTGGCGCTGGCGCTATTCTATTACAATCAGATGACAAAGGTATTGAACACCCTGTTTGTTATTTTTCTATAAAGTTTATTCGTCATCAAAAGAATTATTCTATGGTAAAAAAAGATAGACATATTGTTGAGTCGAGCACGTGAGGCATTCGTTGTGAATTATAGCGTTTGTTATAGCGCGACTGTGGAAATAAAGTGTACTGCAAAGTTGTATTCATAAAGAATAAACCAGTTTTATTTGAGAAAGGACTTGTATCGCTAAAGTTTCTTCGGAAAGAATTTTTACGGGAAATTAACTAACGACCGGAGGCGTAGCAAATTGGTGTCAGAAGTGGGATAGAAAATAAAATAAAATGGAAACGAGAAGCGGCAAATTAAACTACAGCTTAGCAGATTTGATGGCAGCAATACAAGAACAGCAAAAGAAACAAGAAGAACGAGAAAATAAACAGGAAGAGAGAACACAGCAGATGCAAGAAAACCTGCAACAATGGCAGCTCGAACAGCACAATAAACAAGAAGAGAAATTACAGCAGTTGTTGGAGGAAAAAGAAAAGAAACAAGAAGAGAAATTACAGCAGTTGTTGGAGGAAAAGAAAATAAACAAGAAGAGAGATTACAGCAGTGGCAACTGGAACAAGAAAGGAAACAAGAAGAAACGGAAAACAAATTTAAATTTAAAAGCGAATTAAATACATTAAAGGATGTTTTATTGTCTTTTACACAAGGAGGATACATTCACTATCGACTTAATCAGCCCCAGAAAAAGGCAAGCCCCTTCCAGACCCCGCAGCTAAACCCTAATGCAGACATCTTCAGTCCTGTTACAAGTCACATCCCAGATATGAAT
>NW_013668116.1:170955-173284 GCF_000517525.1 Limulus polyphemus
CCTAGGCACAAGAGAGCTCAAATGTTGACAACTTCAACACAGGGGAGATGCCACAGCAGGAAAGGCTGGTATCCAGAAAGGTTGTTGGAACTGTGGAAAGCACGGACATTTGAGGAGCCAGTGTAGGAGGAATATTACCAACAAGTCAGCCTCAAGGAGACCAGTTGTGGTTGGTGTTGAGGGACACTCACCAAACCCCATCGTGAAAGTCCCAACAGCTAGGTGTAAAATGCCAAGCACATACAGTATCTATGAGACAGGAAAGCTGGATGGCCAAAGGTGAAACTTTGTCATAGACTCTGCATCTCAGCAAACCCTTGTGAGCATCAAGGTGTTAAATCATGAAGGAATACCAGAAGCCATACAGAAGCTTTGTGGTGTGACAGGACATTCTGCAAGGTTGTGGGAACCAGTGTGGGTAACTATTGAGCTCATGGGCATAAAGGACAGACAGAAAGTATACTTGGCTGACATTGAAGACCATTGCATATTAGGATTGGACTATCTACTACCAAGGAAGTTTGTAATTGATTTTGATATAATGACGTTTGGTAACAACAAAGGCCAAGTTCCGGTAACTGTTAAAAGAGAGGTTGAACTAATTAGGTGCCATCAAGCTGAAGTCAAAGTGACTGAAGAAGTTGATGATGGTGAAGTGGAATCAGGTATAGATTTTAAAATAGAGCAGGAGAAAGATCAAGATTTGAAGCCAATAATTGATTTTCTAAAAGCAAGTGTTTTGCGCCCTGCATGGGAGAAGGAGTCTAAATTAAGCCCTGTGACAAAGAACTAGTGGGCACAATGGGACCAGTTGAAGCTTGAAAATGGTATTCTTCTCTGGAGATGGGAAACTGCAGATGGGAAAGTGATGACCTGGCAAACAGTTACACTGAGAAAGATACGGGAAGTTGTGCTGTGTCAGTCCCATGATAGTTTAACAGGAGGACATCTCAGAGTTCAGAAGACATTGAGTCACTTACGACAGAGATTTTACTGGATAGGTATGAGGCAAGATGTGGAAGAATTGTGCAGGACCTGCAATACATGTTGTGCTAAAAGGGGACCCAAGCATAAGGGACGTGCTCCAATGAAGTTATACCAAGTTGGTGCACCAATGGAAAGAGTAGCCATTGACATTGCTAGTCACTTGCCCCAAACTGGAAAGTGGCCTGATGCATTTGCAATACCAAATCAGGAAGCTACAACTGTACATTCTTCTTCAGATTTTGTATGCCATATGAACTGCCGTAACTTTGAATCAGCTGTGTTCCATGAATACTGCAAGTTGTTTGGCATATGAAAGACTAGGACAGCGCCACTTCACCCACAGTCTGATAGGATAGTAAAAAAGGACAACTGGGCACTGGGATAGGAATTGGCAAATTTTATAATAGCCACCAAGATGACTGGGATGTCTTACTCCCTCCAATGTTGATGGCCTATAGAACAGCATATCACGAAACCACTGGATACACTCCAGCAAAGTTGATGTTTGGTCGGGAACTTCGGTTGCCAGTGGATCTGATAACAGGACGCCCATTTTACGAAGAGTTACCTGAAAATGTGCCAGAGTTCGTGAAAGTGTTATCTGAAAAGATAGATGATATTCACCATCAAATGCGTTGAAACTTGAAAACGTCTAATGATTCCATGAAGCTATGTTATGATAAGAGATCTACTGAAGTCAGCTTTGTACCAGGAGAAAAGGTGTGGTTGTATAATCCCAGGAAGACCAAACGGAAGTCTACTAAATTGTCTTCTCCATGGGAAGGTCCATATTACATAGTGGATCGTCTCTCAGACGTGACTTTTCGAATAAAATGTGGTCGGCGAGGTAAGCCAAAGGTGGTGCATGCCAACAGGCTTTGGAGTTATCACGGTCCAGGACATTTAAGTTGGAATGAAGTGAACAATGGAACAAATGACGCTGCTGAAGACGTGCCACCTTAAGAAGTTGACTGTGGAAATTCTGTGTATTGCAAAGTTGTATTGAGAAAGAATAAACTAGTTTTATTTAAGAAAGGACTTGTATCGCTGAAGTTCTTCGGAAATAATTTTTACGGGAAATTAACAAACGAACAGAGACGTAACAATCCCAATGACATCCCATTCCCTGATTTAATATTTACATACCACTCTCAATATGCTGATGGCTTAGCAGTCTGAAGCATATCTAGAAACCCACTCATAGGTACGACACGTGTCAAAAAATCACTAAATCTAATTCTCAAATGGTGAAACAAATGGCAAGTGATACTTAATCCAAGAGAAAACACAAGTTATAGCCTTTCAGATAAAATTACATAAACATATTGTTACGTCTCCGCTC
>NW_013668117.1:0-14089 GCF_000517525.1 Limulus polyphemus
AAATGACTGTGTTTTTAATATATATATACTATGGTTTTTTGAGTTGCAATGGTGAACAACATGGCACGGTTTTTTATTGTGTTTCTATCAATCTGGTTTCCAATTTTCTTCCTGTTTCTCCGATGTAGAATTCTGGGCAGTTATTGCATGCTATTTTGTAAATAACATTGGTATTGTGTGATTCTAAATAATTTTTGTTTAGTAACGATTTTAATTTAGGGCCGGGTTTTTGAGAGAATTTGACGTTGAGAGGAATTTTGTGTTCAATGGCTAGTTTTGTCCAAGTGTGGATTATTCTTGACCTGGTTTCAGGGACAAAAGGTAAACTGCAGTGTAATGTTCAGTTGTTGGGTTTGTTGGTATAAAATTTGTTCGTGAGTTGAGTTTTGTTGTAGGGAATGTTGGAGAGTTTTTCAACAATAGTTGGTATGAACAACATCAAAACCAGCCATTAAGGCTTTAGAACATAGTTGGTCTAGTGTATATTTGAAATTGAAGTTTTGATGTCATGTCACTCTTCACCTTGAATTTGAGCATTGTAAGTGTGTAAATTTACCACTGATTAACTCTGGGACAGCACATTGGCTTAATTTAAGGAGGATGTGTCCCACCCACTTTTTGAAGTGTGGCAAATCGTCCCCCACACTTTTTGAAAAACGGGGATAAGTATTTTTCGGCTTAATTATTTTCTCCTAAATTATTCTGAAGTAAAACCAGTGGTGATGACAAAAAAAGTCTGCACTAGGACCATAAAAAACTCACGTAACATTGCAGTTGCCTCAGTCTCTATGCAGCTTGTGGGAAGTGTTTGAAACATGGACACCAGGTGGTCACTATCAACTAAGGAAGGGGAAGAAAAGATCATTTGTCTAGCTAGCTAAAGGTATGGTTTTGAAATACTGGTAAAGCTAGGTGAATTATATCCATTATTTCATTGCTGTAAATCTTAAACAATATTTGAATGGACAAAAGGATCTAATTGTAAAAAAAAAATGGATATCTTTAATGTTATTGTAAGAGTTAAATTATAGATTTTTGAAAAAATTACTAGGCTTCCTCACATTTCCCAACTCCATCCAGCTGGGGCTGCCATGGACTGTCATACTGGTAAGGGCCCCAAAATGACTATGATCCGTGATACCAAGTGATAATGGAAGCGGTTTTGCTGTAGCTTGTTTACAGTATGATAGATCTATGCAAATTTTGGCTAACCAACTGAGAGAAGGAAAGACTGCTATCGGCCTGAAAAAAGGGCAATATGGGGTATTAGGGTTGGCAATCCATGATACCAATCTAAATATAGACTGCAACATTAAGCTACAATGTTTGATAAAAAAATAAATACACACAGGTTTTCAAAGAGGTAAAGAGAATGAAGAACCCACAAGGATGGATACAATGGATGTAGACCAAGACAGAATATAGATATATGTGTGTGTGGAAACGGCTTTAAGATACAGTGAGGAATGAGAAAGAAGTGAGAAGAAGTGTCTCTAATGAACAATGCAGTTTTTCAAAACGTCAGGCACCAGAGATTATGCAGAGTCAGGAAGCAAATCACAATACTTAAGCAAATCCTGTTCATGAAGGAAAAGTACTAGATGAAGCTGAAGTGCGAAAAAGGTTAAAATGGTCCAAAATGTAAGATAACATCTGGAGTAAATTTGATGAATACATTGTAACAATCTTACGAGAAGCTCTGTCAGAAAGAAATTAGAAGCTCTCACCAGGATTGTTGCAAATTTTGCTGATGAATGGTTTGGACAGGAAAAGAAAGCAGTGAAGCCAAAGTAACCAAGTATGAGGCAAATTAAGAAGGGTAGATTGAGAGTACAGCAGGGAAAGTTGAAAGCAAATTGAAAATTGCACTGAATAGGGAAAGAAAAGTCTGGTGGTGGTGTTGAATTAGATAAGAAGTGAGATCAGGAAAATAGTAAGAGCAGAGGCTGGCTGTAAGCGAGGAAGAGAAAGAAGATAGCACAAAGAGAAGTTTATTAGATACCCATATAGCTTTGTGTGACAGCTGTTCCAACAGAGAAAAGGAGGAGAGCTGAAAGCTAGCAAAGAAGAAATTGATCTTCATCTTTTTGAGACGTACAGTGACCCAACATGAGATATTTTGATACCAGAGCTGACTGGAGGATAGGTGCCAAGCACACCCAGAGTGCCATTTGATAAAGGTAACATCAGGCTCTAGGAAATGGAAACATCAGATGATAAAGAAAAAGTTAAGAGTACACATGGTATTAATTGAATATCATATAAGTGTATAAGAAATGCCTAGGTCTAAGGAAGATGTTGTGGGGATTGTTAAGAACAGCATGGAAGAAAGGAGAAATACCTGATGCATGGTGTTTGGCAAATAGTGTGTACATTCTGAAGAAAGAGAAGCCTGAACCACTGTCACAGTTTAGCTCAATCTCACTTCTAAATGTTTAAGGGAAGATCTTCACAGTGGTTGTGAGATGGTTAATAAGCTATATGCTGGACAATGAATACATTGATACGTCAATGCAGAAGGCAGGAGTTCCTGAATATTTCAGGATGTGTTGGGCATGCAGTGATTATCTCGTCAATAATTTAGAGGAATCAGAAGAATAAGAGTGAGCTGCATGTGGTGTGGTATGATTTAGCAAATATGTATGGTTCTACACATCATGCAGTAATTGAAATCACTCTAAAAAGTTCTGTGTTCCCTTGACAGTGAGGAGCATAGTGAGATTATATTATGACAGGTTCAAAATGTGATTTTCAACAGCATAATCACCACAATGGCAAAGGCTAAAAGTCAGAATCCCTGTGGGATGCAATATTTCCCAATTGTTGTTTGTGATGGCCATGGAGGTGATAGTGAGGTCTTTCCAATGCATAGAAGGAGTACAGTTGAAAGCATTTATGGATGACATTATGAGACTGACTAAAACCAAACAGGAGACCAAGGAGTGCATAAAGAAGCTGAAGAAAATAATACAGTGGAGCAGGATGAATTTCAAGTCGAAGAAGAGTAGAAGTCTATCATTGAGATAAGCCACATTGTAGGTGGTGAGAACAACATGACTGTTTGCGGAGAATCAGTAAAGTGTCTTGGATGATGGTATGCATTCCCAATAACTGATAGACCTAGAGGACGAGGGCTGATGTGTCAGTTAGAAGAAGGTTTGAAGGCTACAAAAGGGTGTGGATTATCAAGCAAGTATATGGCATGGTGCTTCCAGTTTGAACTACTACCAAGAATAATGTGACCACTACAGGTGTACAAGATTGGGCTAACAACAGTGGAAAGAATGGAAGCTTGTGTGAGCTGATATATGAGAAAGTGACTTAATGTACCTCAATCATTTGTCACAAATAGGATGTATGCAAGATTATTTAAGCTTGTTCTCCAGTGAAGTCGCTGGTGGCAGAATTCAAAGTTGCTAATGTAAAGTTGGATATGATGATGACAGAGTCAAATGATGTTGAGGTGAGAGGACACCATCTGGAGGTGATAACAGGCAGGAAATGGAAAGCTTCAGATATAGCAGAGAATGTGGTCAGTTAGCTGAGGTTTAAAGATTCTGGGAGCACCTAATAATATTTGAAAGGAGTAGGAGGAGACCTTCTAAGTGGATTTTATAGCATTATGACAAGGGAAGAAAGGAGATGGTGTATAAAGAGGTAAGAGTGATGGAAGAGGAGAAAAAGAGTAACTCAGGCAGCAGGACAGTCTCAGCAGGGCAAATGGTTGAAATGGCAAGGCATGAGCAGCAAAAGATATCACAGATGATGTTGTGGAGCATGGAATCAGCTCGAATTAAGTTTCTGCTTGGTTCAGTATACGATCAGTTAGCAACAAATCATAACCTGAAAGATAGGATGTGGCTGAGACCAACAGACGCACCCACTGTACTGCTGGTGATACATTGAAGTATACATTATCTAGTCGTCCCATGACACTGCAAATGTATACATGGTGGCATAACCAAGTTCTAGCTGTATTTGAAAGGATAATGAAGGAACGATGTGAGTAAATCAACAGTAGAAAGAGAAGAGTCAAAGTAAGCAAGTTCGTTGACTTCATGCAAAAGGGTGATAAGACAAGGAAAACATTTATGTGTAGATCTAGGCAGTTGTTTCACTTTTCTGGTAGAAAGTGTTCTCACAAGACTATGGCCAGTCATAGTTGTGTGGGCATGAAGTGCTAAAACAGTGTTGATTATAGAGCTAACAGAGTTATGGGAAGATAATATAAAGTAGGCTTATGAGCATAAGAGGTTAAGGTATAAATAGTTGAAGCAGGAAGTATAGGTGAAGGGTTGGAAGTATGAGATAGTTCCAGTATAGGTTGGTTGCAGATGATTCATGGCTGAATCATGTCTACACCTTTTAGACAGAATTGGACTGGCAGGTAAAGTGAGAAGTGAATGATCAAAGTACTACAGAAGGATGCAGAGGAAGGCTTTGCATGGATATGGAACCAGTCCAGGCAAAATTACTAGGCTCATTACCATTCTTAACCTCTTCCAACTGAATTAGGTTGCTGGGGCTACCATGGATCATTCTATTGGTGTGGTTACTGAAAGAACTATGATACATGGTTCCAACTGATGATGGAAAGAGTTGTGCTGTGACTTGTCCACAGTATGACGGATCTATCAGACCACCATCATCTTTTTTGTAAGTATTCAACATACTAGGTAATTGTGGTTAGGACATAATAAAACTTTATTTCCACACCAGTTCTAATTTTACAACTAGCAGAGACACGCAAAACATTTGCGGTCAAAATAGTACCTTTGTTGAAACATTACTTTTTAAATACAGGATTTCTAGAATAATACAAATGAATTTTATTCAGAGACAGCGAAATCTATAAGTTCACTTTTTTAGGTCTAACATTAGTTAAGCCTTTATTAAGTATGACCTATATTCAGTAAAGAGATAACATTGCAATTTGTGTAAGTTTTTGCTTTAGTTTAGTTAGTGCTTAACTTTACAATACTTAACACTATCAATAAATAAACTTATAATGTTATTGTACGACGTAACGTTAGACCCTTTTAAAACTTTGATAAGCTTTTAATATGTTGTTGCACAATATATCTACTAAATTATATTTACATCTGCCTTTTGTTTACATCTGTTGAAATGAAGTGTGCACATATGCACATTTAGATAGTAAGGAGTGTGTGCATTTTAGCACAGATAAAAACTGAGTATTATTACAAAAAAATGTGTCCGCATCTTTCATGATGAAAAATAATTTAACCAAGATAGCAATATTTTAATTTCAAACATAATTTGTAAAACTATTTTAAAGACGTGTCTGGCTAGAACTGTATTCTTTCTCTTCTTCTGCTTAATTATATCATCATTACTACTATTATTTCGTTTTGTTTTACATGCCTATGTGTAAAGTAAGAATCCCTATTTCTAAGATTATTTACAAAGAGGTGTTAAGGGGTTTACTGTGATATCTGAGTTTGATATTTTTGCTCTCATGTTTATTGTAGGAAAAGGTGCAGCTGCAGGCAGATATGAGTAGCATTGCCTTAGGGAAAGAGAGAAAGAGGGTGTGTGTGTGTGTGTGTGCAGGCAGAGAAGCTAGTGATGAGGAGAGGAAATTATCAACTGAACATCAATATCTGCCAAAACAGAGGTATTTGAGGCAGAAGCTACAGAATTAGGAATGGTAGAAAGAGATGACCTTAGAAATACCCCACATCAGCCAAACTCAAAGTTCATTATAGACCAAAAGTTGGCAAGTAGGACTCTCTATTTTCAGGAGAAATGGTTCAAATATTTTTCATAGCTCAAGTACAGCTCTTGTTTGAAAAGGACATTATGATTTTATTGCAAAAAACTTTCAGAGCAAAAGGTCACTGATTGCCAAAAATTCAAAGCCTGCATTTGTATCTTCAGGACTTATAAATTGGAATAAAGCTCTAGAGAGGTTTGCAAAGCATGCTGATTGTCAATTGTATAAAGTAGCATGACAACTAATGTTCAGTAAACAAGACCAGTAGATGCCCAGTGCTTTGACATCACAGAAAAAGGAGAAAAAACCTTGTCTGTTGACACTGTAAGCACAGTGCAGTGTTTGGTATAGCAAGGGTTGGGTTTTAGAGGTAATGTAGAAAAGAAGGGAGAATCTAAGCCAGCTGCTGAAGTTGAGGTCAAAAGATGATCCTAAACTCTGTTTAATCATGGTGATAGCAATTCTTTCTTGTACTGAATCTGACAAGTTGTCTTCATTCGGTTTCTTCTGGCAGCAGCACCCATGGTGACATTCATTCTTTTCTCGTTTCTTGCCAGCACCATCTTTGTGGGTAACTCCAGCTGCTTTATGTTGAGATTTATATTGCTGTTTGTTGGTTACAGACTTGCACTCACTTGCAATGTGCCTCATTTTATGACAAGCATAGCATCTCTTCTACATTTTGTCTGTTGACTTCTTGTCACCTTTGGTAGCATCCTGCTTCTGGCCAGCCACTCCAGGTTTCAACTTTGAGTGGTTATTCTTGGACTTGTCCCAGTTCTGACTTTGGGCAAATCTGTCAAAAACTCTTCAAGAAAGCATCTATGTTGTCTTTCTGCTCATCAAAGTTGGAAAGTTTGGGTTGGTTTGTCTGACCTCAGTGTCCATCTTTCTGTTGAGTGAGCTTGGTGATCTCAATTTGTGCTCTTATTCTCTCTGTTTCCAGTCTCCCCTCTCTCTCCTTTTCTTGTTTCTCTTTTTGGGCTGGTGATTCACATTCACATTTTTCTTTCAGTCTTTCTCTTTCTTTCTGTCCTCCTCTCTCTTTTGTTGATGCTCTTCTCTCTCTAGGTCTTGTTCTTGTTTAACAAATTAATAAACTCTCGTAGATTGCCATTTTTGAGTCCAAGTTGCTCACCCCTCTCTATCCACTTCTCAAAGTCAGCCGATATGGTTATATAGTGTGGTTATGCCCTCTAAAATATTTTCGTCACCATTATAGCTATTGGTATATAGGGCTCTTTGCCATTGTTGTTTAAATTTTTTTGCTACCACCGTTTACCACTATAGATCCTGGCTGGCTCACCACTGTCTGGTTTTGTAATGCCGGATTCTTTACAGTAGCTGTCTGTGACTTGTTGGAGATAAATTTCAATTATAACAAATAGCAACACAGTCCACTTGTTTTGAAAATAACATTAAAAACAAATCAAATGTATACACAAACATTTGTTACACTGCTGTTTCCCACGGATGTATCAAGAGCTTTAAATAATTGTATCTTTTACGTCAAAGTTCACACAGGCTAGTTCAGTTACTTCGTAAAACAATTGACAAGATAAACTATTCTTCTCTATTGTGTTATTACAATACAGTCTGTGATAATTTTACTTAAATATCCGTTACTCTACATTCTTTATCACTAAACTCAAGATCATGCAGTCTAGAACTAGAATTCAATAATGATTTCTCGACGTGTGATTATACCTTAAAAGAAGTCTAGAACATTTCAAGCAATACTAGTTATTCTGATGCAATAATGCTCAATTAATCCAATGAGAAACTCAGAAAGTTCTAGCAACATGACACACTAATCTCACTATAATAAACAAATGCTAATTCATAACAATTGAACTACACAACATATGATTCGGACACAGTTACATAAACATCCTTACCATAATATATCACTTCTAAAAATAACTAAATATGACACCTGCACTATATAAATTATGTAAACCATAACACTCACATTAAACTGAAACTGAAGCAATCATGTATATCTAACAGTTTCCATGATCATCATGACTTGCTGTAGGATTTCTTATACAGTTGATATTTGTTTTGCTAGCCTGGTTATGATCCCTGCAAAGTTTTTCATTTATGTTTGAGGTAGCACTGTAGTCAAATTCAATCAGATGTAATGTAGGTGGGCCAACTTTAACTCCAGCATTGATGTTGATAGTTCTGCAGGTAAAGGAATGATACTTCGCTTCTTTTTAGCAACAACATCAGGGGTTCGATTTGTGAGCTTATTCTTAAATGTGGGACCTTCCGGTTGTTTAACAATTCTGTTGACTCTATGAGACGTTTCTTTTCCACTTAATGTCTCCCTAAGTCAGTCGATGTTATCAAATGCCAGGTTTGTTTGTATACGAGGATAGATGTTGGTGAGGAGAATAATGCCAAGTTGTCCTTCGATGGCCTGCTTTTGAATGCAGAGTGTTGTGTCAATCTATGTACTACTAAACCTCTGAGATTGTTTGTTTGTGGGCTTGTATGTAATTAAATACAGCAAAAACGGCGCACAATACCGCAATATTTGTAATGAAATGAGAATAGAAACTGCATGAAACAAGTTTCGTTACAATCGGACCACGGGTTACCGAGTTAGCCCCGTTTTTCGGGTCACTTTTATGAAAATTTCTAGATGAATTTAGGTACACTAGATGGCACCACATATACGTTTATCTATCTATCTATTCGTTTTCCACCTAATGAATCACTTTAAAATATCTTTTATACAACAATATATGCACAACAGAAATTAAATGATGAGATGAAAATGTGTTATAACGGCGCGTAGAAAGAACAAGAACAAAATGAACCTACAATATTTTTGACTATTTGCAAATAGTAACTATGGAGACGGGGTAATAAAATAAAAAGCAAGTCAAGAACAACAACAAAATTTTATAAACGAAAACCTCTCGCAGAGCATTGGCTATTATATTATTTCTCTGTCAATGTTTCCATCTTCACTAAAAGGCGTAAGATGAAAAAAACAAGATCTTGAAGAATATATCTATATACTACTAAAACTCTGAGATTGTTTGTTTGCTTATTTTCTCAGTCATAAAATCATCCACACTACCGTTCTCGCTCTTTACGAAACTTCTTACTTCACTTGTTTGAAAAATGAAATGGTCTTTCCTTTTACTCCCGATCAGCAATCAAATATATTTTCTTGAATTATGAATAACACGTATGGATTGAAATATTTAATTAAAATTATCTCAAAATAAACTTTCATTTCGGTGCAATATTGAAATTAGCTTGAATAATAAGCTTCATAACCTTTAAATATTAGTTGACCCAACGGGTCACGGTGGTCTAGTTTCTTCTGATGTCGAATATGAAATGACATGACTAAAGCGATTGATCATTTTGATAAGCTCTATATCTCCTAGGAATTTAATAGTCCACTGTAGTAAAATATGTTTTAATGGTTTGATTTTACCACCACTGACAGCAAATAAATGGTCCTGGCATATAGAGGCGGTGTATTTTTGCATGAATGTATTTTGAAGCATGTGTATCATCTGTAAGTAAGATGTTGAAGAAGGTTGACAATAAGTGCGGCAAAGCAATATAATCTTCATTAAACTCATTAGGTTGAGGAGGTCATGATTTGTTTGAGGCCAACGTTTTTATATCATCCCGAATGTTAGGAGCATGCCCTTTCATAATTGTTTCTGTTTCAATGGAGAAGTTGTCCGACATAATCAGAAGTTTCCATTGTCATCTGAAAAAATTCGTAGGGAATCTCCAAACTCAGATTCAATTTTCCGTCGCATGTGCTTTTTGAGGAAGTCAGCTAGTCAATAGCACCCACCTTCAACTTTTCGACTACTCTTATATGACAATCTTAGTGGGAAGTACAACTCCAAAATGCAGAGCGCGTTTTTAGGAAACAGGAAGGGAGCCATGAATCCTCAGATTTACAGTCCAGGCACGCTACAGTCCACTTGGTTACATCTACATATATAAAATAGAACCTAAACCTTCAGCATCTTTGCTAAGATCAAGGTTTAGTAAGGTAGTCAAGAAATAATATATCAGGCAAGCGGTAGCACTGCCTATGTAGGGATGGCTTGGATTGTTCATCGAAATAGTATTTTAAATATCTCTTCAAAAGGTCATCAGAACTTTACATTACTAAACAGTGTTTCCTATTATAACAATATCTATGTAATGACTGAGTCACAAGTTCTGAGAACGTCTGTAAATATCACAGCAAAAAGTCTGAATTTCTTGTTCTTCTTTCTTCTTCTCTTTTTTTTTTTTTTACATATTAACTCAAAAACCAAAACAATGGTGTCAACACTGAGGTGACATGGTTTCAAACGGAGTATCCGCTTTTATAAGTATTATTAATAACTAGTAGTAATAATTCTAGTGTAAACGATCTTATCATTACTCCTTGAAGTTAACTTTTTTATACAGATGTTTGGTGTTCCTTTAAAAAGTTTCTGGACAGAGTGAAATAGGAATTATCAGCCAATAATATATGAACAATAAATATTACAGTTGGATTCTCAATGTATTTAGAACTTGGTTATAAATACAACCTTTCTATGTCTATTGAAACACAGCATTAAAAAAAACAACAAGCAAACAAGTAAAGAAAAACTTGTCAAAAAGGAGGTAAATGTAGGGATGGCTAATATCAATCCTTCAAAAACAATGCAAACAAGATAGGAGAGATGATATTTTCATCATCCCTACATAATAGCACAGGCAAGAATTAACATATAGCAATATATATAATTATTCAATCACAGTTGGATTAAATTTATCCTATTTTTGTCTGTTAACATTCTACTACACTATGTAGGGATGATGCAAATGCCATCCCTACTATCTTGCTTGCATTGTTTTTGAAGAATTGATATTAGCATTCCCTCTGTTTACTTCCTTTTTTTTTGAAAATTTTCTTCTTTAGCTGTAACTTATAGGCTCAGGCTTGATCGTTTTTTATAGTTACTTGGTAAACTATAGGTTATGGAGATAACACACATTTTGGAGCTGGCTGGCTGGGTTCGAACCCTTGAGATACCACTAAATATTCTGCAAATTTTAAGCTATGGGTGCATTATGAAAATGACAACCAATACCTTAGCTTGGATGATGGGTGCTGCCTACTGGTTTGACTTCCGTCTCTTCAGTGGTTCAAAACTGCGGCAGATAGCCTAAGACTCTTTATCATAAATACAAACCCTATATTCAATGAAGTCCGTATCTAGTAGTTATAAAAGCTAGTTAGTACAGAAATGTAGATTTAAGGCGTTTTTTTGTTGTTGTTGTTGTTTTAGAGCAAAGCCACATAATAGGTCATCTGTGATCAGTCCATTGTGTAGCTTTGCACGAAGAAAGCACCAGTAACAATTAATTTTGAGCTAATCACCAGAAGGAGAACAGCCAACAGAATCCCAGCCAAAAGGGCTTTTCTCGACTCTTTCAACCTAATAACGGAAGAATTGACTGTCACTTTTATAAAGCGCCCACAAATGAAAAGGTGGAATATGTTCAGCGATATCATGAAGCTTGGATCCGTCAACTTGTAACCAAGCATACTAATTGCTACGATGTAACATGTGATTTGTAAGGAGAGCGGTTCTTAATATGTGTTGGCCAACACTGTGTGCACTAACGTATTTCAAGCTTTAATAGACGCTTCCGTCGGGTGTCTCACTTACGTAAAACTACATCGTACTACAAATACATCGTACCGTAGTAATGAAAGATTTATTCAATACTAATATCAGCTTTAATAATATATATATATATATTAGTAATATATATAGATATACAGCCTGTTCCTATATGCCAGTTTAATTACCCTGTCAGATTTTTTTTTTTTTAAAGTGATAGTAAACCTCTTTTAGATTTTAAAAACCTTTTGGGGAGCAAACCTCCGGATCCCTTCGCATGGAATTGGTCTCGTCTCTCCACTCCCCCCCCCCCCCAAAAAAAACACGTCTCGTCTGTTCTTGCTGGGATATCTGATATGGCAGGAAATCTTTTCTATGGCCTGTAGTTCTCCTAGTCCCAGGTTAAAATCTGTTCAAACACCAGTGTTATTCTAGGTCTCCTTTTATGATGCCAAACAGTTCGATTACTTTAAAAAATATATGGTTCATATAAGCAGTTTTATTCTAATGAGCTATTACACATTACTGTGTAAATATATTGAAACTATGTTGCATTTTTAAATTTCTATTGTTAAATTAGAGGTAAAAGTAATATTCTGACATGAATAAGAAATGCTGTCATCTATTACCAGATACAAATATAGTAAATACCATAACTACAGTACATACTGTTGCAATAAGTGTATATTCACAGACGGTAAATATACATTAAAATGATACTGAAAATTCTACATATAAGACAATTAACATGCACTCTGGAAATCATCCATCACACATCTTATGGGTGTGTTTGAATAAGTGCGTCATATCACTAAAGTTCATAACAAGAAAATTTGAATCTATCTGTTCTTCTATAAAAGTTGTAATATTGAGCATTAAGACAATATCCAACGATTAATTAGATACATCTTATTTAGAAAAACACTTTCAATGCTGACTTATATCAATTTTAATCATTTCATCCATATTTGTGTGTACAAATATGATTCCTTTAATGGTTTTAATGTTTTCAATTATAAGTTCATTAGAGAATCAAACAACGTAGATGGGGCTTCAATTCTATGACTAATTTTTCGGTAGAGTTGCATTTGGAGCTCTGATCACGTAAGTATAGTCATAGAGAACCTTGGTCTATCGTAGATTTTCGTTGAATTTTAAGTTGTATATTTAGTTCAACTGAAATTTTTAAGGATATTACAGAGCACAATTCAGGGATTTTTTCCCCACAGAAAAATAGGCTTTTTATGGGTTTTACTTAAGTTTTATAAGTTTTCAAAGAATATCAGGTACAGACATAAGCCAGATCCAAGGAATTCAATAAAATACATTTTTTTCATTTTTAAAGCGCTTTATTTATAAAAAAAAATGAAAGCTTGAGTTTGTGTAGTATATATTGCGCTAAGTTATTCATCTAATATATATAAAGAAAGTTTTTCAGATACATAATCGACTAAATAAACATTTTGTATCTAGGAACATGATCTTTGGTTAGAGAATAAGTGGGACACGTTCACTAAAACTTTCCATGTAGTATTATACACTAGTAGATACCCACAAAAAATCTGTGGTCAAATTAGTATCTTTATTACAACGGTACTTCTTTAATTAAATACAAGATTTCTAGAATAATACAAAATACTTCTAATCGCAAACTCCGAAATCTGTAAGTCCACTTGTCTTAGGCCTAACATCAAGTAAGGCTTTATTAAATATGGCCTATATTCGATAGATAACACTGTAAATTGTGTACGTTTCTTACTTTAGTATGGTTAGGGCTACACTTTACCATTATCAATAGATACACTTACAACTTACGACCTAACGTTAGACCTTTTTTATAAATTTTGATAAGTTTTTAATATGTTGTATAAATTGTCTAGTAAATTATATTTACAGCTGCCTTTTGTTTACATCTGTTGAAATGAAGTGTGCGCACATACGCATTTAGATAGTAAGGTGCGCGCGCATTTTGAAAACAGACAAAAATTGAGAATTATTATAATAGATTGCGCAGTTAGTTAATATTACGCATGATTATCTATGAAACATACTATGTATTGACCTAAGAAATCTTAAAAGAAGCAGTTAGGAAGACCAACTTTTTTTTAATGTATTCAAAATATAAGTACAATACATTCAATATAAAAAAGTGTACCATTTCTAGTATAGTTAAATATGCCTTAGGAGATGTGATATAGTCGTCACGTCTAATTTGTTAAGATCTTAGCTAGGGCCAGTGATGAAAGAAGCCTTAGTATAAAATAGTGTTACGACAGCGGAAGTCACGTGATTCTAGTAACACGTGATGAGTATCTAGAAGATTTAGGAAGAGACGAGTGTAATCTAGATGTACGCTTTTATAGTATAAAAGCCTGAAAGTGACGGCAAGGATAGAATTGCAGACAGGCAGAGACAGAGAGGGACAATTGAGTCAAGCGCGGTAGTGACCGTAAGTAAAGTGCGTGAATCGTTGTGAATTATAGCGTGTATTGAAGTTAAAGTGACTGTGGAAATTAATTGTATTGCAAAGTTGAGTTGAGAAAGAATAAACTAGTTTTATTTAAGAAACGACTTGTATCGCTGAAGTTTCTCGGAAAGAATTTCTACGGATAATTAACAAACAAACGACCAGAGACATAACAAGTTGGTGTCAGAAGTGGGGTGGTAGAAAAGTACAACTGGACACAGGGACAGGAAT
>NW_013668117.1:15059-29289 GCF_000517525.1 Limulus polyphemus
AATTAGTCAGAGAGAGAGAGAGATATAGAGACAGATAATTGAGCGGTAGTGACCGTAAGTAAAGTGCGTGAATCGTTGTGAATTCTAGCGTGTGTTTAAGTTAACGTGACTGTGGAAATTAAGTGTATTGCAAAATTGAGTTGAGAAAGAATAAACTAGTTTTATTTAAGAAAGGACTTGTATCGCTGAAGTTTCTCGGAAAGAATTTTTACGGAAAATTAACAAACGAACGACCAGAGACGTGACAATAGCTTTATTCATAAAGTTAGGCCTGGAATAACGTTTTTGGTTCAGCACATAATTTACTGTTAAGGTTATAAAAATATATACAAATAGTTTCTGTTTTTTCTATAGCTTATCCATTACTATAATAGTGGCATAATATTTGTATTTCTATTGGAAAAAGAGATCTTATTTGATTTGGAATAGTACTATAAAGTTTCGGTACTTGATATAAATAACTTTTCCCAAATATTTCCTTGTTTAGTTTAAGAAGTTTCAAAATTCCTTGTTATTTAGCTCTTGTTTGATATACTGACTTTATTTTTTGCCAGTTTTGAAAATGTTTAATGAGTCTATTTAATGTTTTTGTAAACATATATAAGTATCTGTATTATATTTAAATTTAAAAAATGCAATTCCTTATAACCGTACTGTTATAATAAAAATACGCATCTGATAACATTTTTGTAACTGTATAAAAACTTATATTTGTTTAATAGGTACCTCCCCAGCAAGTGATATCAAATATTGTAGAATTGAATAAAACCAAGCAAAATAAATATTTTTCATTTCACTTTCAGTTAATGTTTTAAATAGTAAAACCTTATTGCAGATAACTTTAATTTTTGTATGACTTTAATGTGTTATTTCCAGTTTAATCTATAGTCTAATATTACTCCAATATATTTAATACTTTTTAAATTTTTGTAGAGTTGAATTAAAATTAATATTTTTAGCAGACAAATACTTACAAGTACAATTCGCTTTGAAATATTTGATTCTCTTAAAGAATCTTTTATCCCCAGTGGCACAGCGGTATGTTTGCGTACTTACAACGCTAGAAACCGAGTTTCGATACCCATGGTGGGCAAAGCACAGATAGCCCATTATGTAGCTTTGCGCATAAGTACAAACAAATTAAAGAATCTCATACCGTGTTCTTTACATTTAAACATAATAAATTATTATCAAACCACCTCCTTATGTATTTTAAGTCATTATTTTTTGATGACCTTATTATCAGACTTTCCATTATAGATTAACACTGAGTCTATTTTTCTCTATTAAACTTAATATAACAGAAATCATTTTTTAAAAATATAATTAATACAGTAACTGACCCAAAAATGATCCTTGGGATACTCCAAAAGTTAAGTTCATTTAATCACTTAACATTTATATTAACTACGGGGTGTCCGAAAAGTAAGGAACCATAAACACTTCAATCAATTTTACAGAATGTGTTCCACGTGTTGTCCTTGTAAATCAACACAAGTTTGGATTAACAGCAAAATTAAGTCGACCTTCTCATGCTATGAAAGCGCCACAGTCAGTCACGTATCTGAAACTAAGAAAAGCTGTAAATCACTTATGGTTATAGTCTTTTCGGATATCTTGTATTTAGTATATATAGTTTAAACTAACTTAAAACAGTACCTCTCATTCACATTTTATAGTTTTTTTAATAAAACTTCTTGTGAAATCATGTCAAAAACTTTTTAGATATCTAGAAAAAGAGCACGTTATTTTATCATTAATCAATTGATTTAATCTATTAATCACTGTAATTAGTGCAGTTTCTGTATTCATAATTTTAAGACATCCAAACTGAAAATCTGAGAATTTATTGAATTTAGAGAGTTTATTCTTTCATTGATATGACTGATTAAATAAAACAATCGGACTGTAATTATTCATAAAGTAAGCTTATTTAATATTAAATGAAACTGATAAAAATCACACTTTATTAACTTAATCTAGTTCATAACATTACAGTTGCCATTCTTGAAAACTGATAAATACAAATAGCGTCTCAACCACTATTGTCTGTCGTGTTCCAGTCGGTCTGATGAGCTCTATTATTTGTCAAAAGGCGTCGTTGGCAATTAATATAGCGGGTAGTGTGGTTGATATATTGTTATACACTCTACCTCGTAAATTATTAGAATTAAATTCGTATTTGTCCTCAGGAAAACTTCCCAAAATGGATTCGATAAAGCTCTTACAATTTATATAAATTACTAACAGTACACAATCTCGAATAAAATTTATATCTTCAATGTTTATACAGCAAGCCTGTAATGAGACGTTCACGGCAATGATAGGATCATCCACAAAAACAATAAAAGTAAAAAACGTCTGCAAAATATCGCATACAACCTTGAAAATTAATTGTGAAAAGGTAATACTGATAAAGTTCAAGAGTAACCAGTAATTAAGCTTATATGTTACTAAATTCTATTGTATCATTTATAAAAAAAAATGAACGAAATCGATCAATAAATAATTGAGGTACAAGTAACTTTATTGTGCTGTTCTATTTGGACAAGTTTAAAAATTGCCGCAAGTAGGTCAGTGTTCATCCATGATGTCACTCATGAAAGTGTACAAGTCAACGAGTATCGTTCACAGATACACCACGAAGTTCCCGGTTAGTTAATCGTCGAATTCTGCAACCATGATTTATTGTAAAGTTGCAGATCAGACTGTAGTAAGAAATATCTGAAGGTATCGTGGCATCGTTTTCCAACAGCTACTAACTTGAGATGACAGTGGTTAGCATAAATGAACCGTCTCAACTACGACGAGAAAGAAAGGCGTCAGAACCACATGATATCAAGGCGACATTTTGCAGACCGGGACGCTTTTCGTTCACCTTCTCTTAGTCAGGCTGAGCCTATGAGATTGAGACCTTAACTAAAGGAAAGATTCCCAGTCTCAACCTCAGGAAAGATGACATCTAAGGCAGGCCATAAGAAACTAATACACTAGGAAGCGGAAACCCACATAAACTTCTGAGGAATGGGTATATTCAACCTTGCTTACAAGACAGGAAGCGATCGTATCCTATTGTCTTCTAAGGGGTCTAAATATCAGGTGTCGCAGGAAGCTGTAATTTCAAAACTACTTAGTTTTAATCACATATATGGCCAAAATAAAGTGATACAATGTCTAATAATTAATATTCAATGATTCATATAAGGCAAATTATGTAAAATTACAATAATCATACTATGACGTTTTATATTCTAATAGTTACACTATTGCCAATATTGACTATTATATTGGGCTGAATGACTGAGTAATATTAATAATATTATTCATAACATTATTAAAACCCACTCACACGTTGACTGGCTGGTAATCTCCAACACGCCTTTCCACTTGCACAAAGTCGTACATAGTATATTCTAGAATCCAGATTGTATGGAATCCTGGGTGATGTATGATATATTTGACAGGGTCCGTCAGTTTGGCCAGAGGTTAAAAGGGTGAAGTTGGTTCAGGTCCGCCCTCTCTGGGGTTGACAATCTCACCTTTTCCGACCAATAGTGTTGGTAGATGTTCTCCAATAACGTGGAACTATGATGGTAATTATGACTGGAAAAATGTAAAAATCTTAAGAAATGCCCAAACAAACATTGAAAAGAACTTAAGAGAGAGTATTTGTGTAATTAAAAACAGATCTTTGTGTATAAATAGAGACGACGGACCAATCAACATGACCTATTGGAATACATACGAGTGATTACGATTTAGTTTTCACCCCTTGTTTCCCGAATTTGTTTTTAAAAATGAACTCATCCAGTAACAGTTGTAGCTGAATATATGATAAGCTAACACTGTAAATACCCTGATGATGTTTTTTTTGTTTGTAAGTAAGCACAAGCTGCACAATGGGCTATCTGTGCTCTGCCCACCACGGGTATCGAAACCCGGATTCTAGAGTTGTAAATCCGCAAACATACCGCCGCTGTGCCACTGGAGGACTCTGATGATGGTAACTGTGTTACCGAAATTAGTGGACTGTAACTAATAATAAAGATTTTGCCTTTCATTGTGGCAAAAAAACGTCGGTTTTTGTGTTTTTTACTCTTAATTCTTATAGTTTGTTTTGAAGAAAGCCAACTGTTATGTCCATCGCGAGGAATTGAGCCCCGGATTTTAGCGTTGTGAGTCCGTGAACGTTGTCCACCAGGGGACCATTTTTATAGAACATAACTTGTTCCGTACTTCCAACCTCAGATTTGAGCAGTATTGTAGAGCATGCAGAACCGGAAATGCATTACTTTCAAAGATGTGTAATTGACGATCAAAACAGTACCATGTTCAATGTCATGCGTTGTCTGATAAACTGATGGGCTAGTTATGATAAATGTTCCACAGAATACCGAAAACCGCCATTTTAATAAAGTAATAAAACCAGTACGTATAAGCAGATGGTGCATTCTTAATAAAATAAAAAATAAAAATCATAGTTGTCTTCACTGACGGTTGACGGATAAAATATGCTAACCTTTGACCCATTACATAACGTAACGTGGTAGTAAATCAACCATTAACGAATTAATCCGATAATTGTTCACACTGGTAATGCATTAATATACCATAATATTAGATATTTTGTTATAGGCCAAAATTATGATAAATTTCATACCAATTGCTATCGAATTAAACCTATGTTTCACGTTCTCTAAAGGCGCCATCGATATAGTTAGTGGAAGTTATTCAGTCAAAGATAATTCTTAAGTTATAACTTACTTATCTAGGCGACGTATAGTATCATAAAAGCACAAAACTTACCATTCTCTCAGCTTCCCATCAGTAACCTATATTTATACGGGCCAAGCGGCAACTTCTGACTTCTTCCTGCTCTCTTCATCACTACCAATACAATCTCGTGTTCTTCATCAGCAAGTTGCTCATTTCTATCCTCAACCCGAGGATCTAACTGGTAGGGGGTTACACTCTCCAATTTTACCTCCTTCCATCACTTCCACGAAATTGTCATCGTTTGCCATGTTCTCCTCTCTCGAGCTGAGATCATTTTAAATGCATGGCAACTATGACGTTGCAGTTAATCCTCTATCAGCCTACTGCCGAAACGCTGAACACGCCGTTTTCGCGGGAGAGTGAAAAGTATGTGACAAACATGAATTTTACACAAAATTGTCAGTTTGTAACACATTCGTACTTCAACATCTATGTATAGAATAACCAAATGTTTGTTTGCCTGTCTGTTACATTCTGTATTACCTGAACGTTAATGTTCGAGCTCATATACATATATCAAAATACTTCTTTTCGTGAATAAACTACAGGAAAATTATTAATCTTTTGCAATTCCTTGAATGGTCAATCTGGGGGGATAATTAAAAACAAAAATGTTTCTTTTTTGTAAGAGAATTTCACGAAAAAAAAAAGATAAAAAATGCAGGACTTCTTCTGTCGACTGTTTGAATGAAATATTTCAAAAATAGGAGCACGAACGGAAAAAACGCAGAAAGATAGGAACGTGTTTGAGTATATATTTGTTATTGTTTGGTTTATATAGATATATATTTTTGCATGTCGATATTATATACATGCATAATTTATTGCACCATGTAGAAAACTGATTTCTTTTCAATTCAATGTTTACTCTTTGACACTCCTTATACAAATGACAACTGTCAAAAACCATTCACTTGGGTAGCGGTCTTTTCCAGCGCTTAGTAATATAAGGAACAATGACATCTAGCGGAAAAAAAAAATCCCAGCGACTATTTAGCGAACCCGAGTGCTCTATTGTATCGAAAATCAAATATTTTTGCCAATAATGCATTATTTTCAGTCTCCTTTGCTAAAAAAACAAACGCAGTGCAATTTTCTTTATTGAAATAACACACGGAATAACAAAATACTGCTGTAAACGGTTCACTAAACAAATATATTATATATACGCTTTGATCCAAAGGATGAGGCTGACTGCACACCTTTTATTTATTCATTACTATTGTTAGGGAAATAGTATAGCTGTATAGGACGTATTGCTTCACGACTTACCGAGTTTAACTAGAATTCTAGAAGTTTTGCTGTCGAACTTAAATTGAAATGTAAAAAAGAAAATTTAGTACTATTAGCCATTTCGTACAGTTAGAATAAAGAGGGGCGTATTTGTGAAAGATACAAAACTAAGACATGTGTTGAGGGAAAAAAAAAGAACTTTTCTTTCCCATGCTCGGAATATGAGTAAATTGGTGCAGCAACCAGATTCTTGAACAAGTTGCACAGATGAATTCTAGAAGAGACATTACCGGTACCTGATGATGACAAAACCTTGTCGAAACGTTGTACATTTGCTGTCATGTTAAACTTATATTAAAGTTTTTCTTCATTACCCATTTAAGCCGTCTCCAGCCATTATTAGTCTCAAAGTGGGTTCCTCGTCATCGAATTCTCTTGTATACCTTGCTGCTCAAGTACAGCCATCAGTTCTGTGTGTTTTTGTGCCACTTCACATGCTGTAATTTTTGGACATGCATCAGCCAACTGCTGGAGTGGTTCGCTGATACTTTCCTGCAGATCCAAATATAGATCAAAGAACATTTGCAGAGTTGTGATATATGCCTCAACCAATCTTCTCATAGGCTTTCTTTCCAACACTTGCGTCATGGTTAGTGGACCATAAATATCTGTGGCGACCCAAGCATCGTTGCTGCCACTTTCTTCCATGGCTGATCCAGTTGCTCGAATGGTACACAATACAGTATGGAATTCCCCAATTCGAAGGACCCATTTACCCTTGCATTCTGGGTGCAGCATCTCCAGCTTTTTTGCACATCCATACAGGGCCATATCTAATGTGATAACTGTTTTTCTGTTTGGTCCTACAATAATATCATTGATATGTTCAGCCTGTTTGAGCATGGTCAGTAGAGTGAAAAAATCATGTGCAGGTGCTGTAAACACCGGTAAAGCATGTAGCAATGTTAACTCTGTATCTTGGGAGTTATAGGCAGACCATGAGAAGACAGTTTGGAATTTTGCTGATGACCTGTTTCTGTCAATACTGGTTTCCTTGGTATTTCCATCACTTAGCACTTCTTCATGCATCTCATTTCCTATTCTCTATTGATAGTGCTGATATGAACGAATCATTAACCATGAGAGATCGTCCGATTTATATTTTTGTAAAGTATTTTCGCTCTGCCTGACTTTCAGTTCATCATACTTAGTATTGTTGATAGATCTTTGCTGACTTTTGATATTACAGAGAATGAATTGTGAAATCTTTGGTAGAACTCGTGAAAGGGATCTGTCAGAAGACGGGCCTTGTAAGTCGAGTACGGCTTTCTTTGCTGGATCACTGGCTATTTTTGGTTGGACTATTGTGGCGGCTGTTGCATGTAGTGTTGCTTTTCCATCTGGTGTGCCCTTATAGACATACACGTTGTCGATTAGCAAGTTGTGTTTCTATCTGGAGTATAAGTTCATAGCTGATAAAGTAACCAAATATATGGAGCAAGTCTACCTCCATGTTATTGCTTGTTGCTTAATGAACTTTGAGGCCGAGTCCAACAACTTGTGGATTCTCATGTTGATGTCGAAAACCAAACTGTTCATGCTTAGGAATATAAGATACTTGGCAGTCAGACTTGTGTACAAACATAATATTCTGAGCAATGGTTCTGATAAGTAGGTGAGCGTTGTGTACTCTATGAGTGGATTCCAAAGATGACACAGGTCCAACTATCACTTAGCGATTTCGGTACGAGATCTTCTCCCAAAAGTGACCCATTGAAATTACATGATTGCTGTTTATGTGATGTGGTAATGTCATCCCTGAGTATCTTCGCACATTCGAATAATAACTTCATATCTTTGGTAGGATCTTTCGTTTTGGTGAAATTGTCTATGGCTGTAGTCTTAGTGTTTGTACTATACTTACGGTCTGGCTCGTTTACACGTGGTGGGCGACAAAACTCGAGATCTTCAAGCTTTTGCTTCAGGATTCGTCTTGATATAGTGCTGTTAACAGAACCGTGTATCTTCTGGATATCATGATAAGCTTGACTCACATCAACAATGTCCAGGACTGACTTCAGTAGCGTGTTTATGAGATAATAGAACTCGATATCAGCAGAAACAACATTTATATTTTCCTCTTCCGGTCCTACAGTTATATTTTTAGACTTTGGGTGCGATCGTTGAACATTTTTTACCCAGTATGACAAATGATACTTTATGTCGATGGCGCGTGCGTCATTTGGATCCAATGCAGCACCGAGGATTACTTTTCATCGCTCGTTGTCGCTTGTTTCAATAACCTTACGAAGCTGATTTCCAATCTTGAATTCGCTTATCTGGTGTAATGTTTCTTTTGAAGAGGTTTGAGCACAGACAAAATAGTTGTTTTGGTTACAGATCGTGTATAGCGTCCTGATGCCCCTGACTTCAGATCTGACGAGGATGTGCTCGATGTACCAAGTGGCCTTCCCATCTTTGCTCCTGAAGATTCATTGTCTGTACTTAGCGCTTTTTCGTACCGGTCCTTCTGGCGTTTAATGTTGGACTTGTCGATAGTCAGCTTATAGCATTCACTATGCCAGCTCAGCTGGTTCTCTATGAGATCATTATCGGTTGCGTTGCCAAGTATTTTTTTGATGATTATGTACTTTTCATCTCCATACAATGCTCTATTGCTCCTACGCTGCACGAAGTGTTCATACGACTCGTGGCGTGGGTGCTGCGCTAGATCTTCTCCAGAAATTTGGCATATATAAAGAACCTTACGGTCAGAAGTATTTGATGACAGACATGGTCGTTTTGCATCGGACAGACCTTGACTTGAACTAGCCTTTTTTTAGTTACATGTTAGTTAGTTATATAGTTCAATTAGTTAATTTTTAAGTTAATGCCATATTAGAGAAGGTTTACAGAAGAGTTCCATCACCAACAGGACAGAAAAAACTACAATAAGATGGCTACATTTCTTGTATCCATCAGCACACTTAATGGTCTCATTCCATCTGACAAAATGGAACATATGTTGAATAATTTGATATGTATATACATTCGGCATATCACAATAACATGCATAAATCAAGATAAATCTCAGATGATATATTGTGGACGATCTTGAGAGGCATGATAAACCACAGTAAGTGCAAATAAAACACATAAAAAACATTTATATTTTACAAATCATTCTACTCAGCATTTACACCGTTATTCTCCTTGAATTCATGCAGTAGGTATGAACAGCTTTCATTCGATATGGTACATGCCTGGCAAGACACTGAACTTTTAAAGTTGACCACAATTCGTCATTTAGGGTCGGGTAACAAATGACCCGAAAAAAATACACTTAAAATGGTCCAAAATATTGACACTATGTTTTTTTTGGATCAGAACACTTCTCCCTACAAACTTAGACATGGTACTAGAAATTAATATCAAGTGCCCATGGAATTACACAAGCCCCTACACTATAACCGTGTTGACTAGTGATATATATTTGTCCATCTCTTGAACATTACACGTGTAAGATGGATATTATTATCAACTCTCACCATATGATTCAGTCATCCACTCACTATAAGATATTCATATTACCTAATGTCGGAACAAGATTCTATCTTTGTAAATAATATATTACCAAAACATATAGATTATCATAATATATTTATTGTATAGGCAATCGCCATATTTTTCTGAAAACTTAAAGACGGTGAAAATGTAAGGACATCAGTACAAAACTTCTAAATTATAGTGTACAAGTTTTCAAACTTGGTAACGTTACACCCACAAGTGACAAAAAGTTTTAAGCCAGCAGAACACACGTGGCTGGCTCAATGATAGGAACATATGCCTTCTGATTAAAACCATTCAAGAATCTCTCGAAATGTATTCGTTTTGCATTACACGAAGATAGAAATAATGTCAAAACAGCAACAATTCAGTTTTGATTGTTTAAAAGAAAGTGAAATGACGATACTGTACACTATATTGTTGGCTCTCATATTTGTTTGTGGAATTTTGCATAAAGCTACTCAAGCTACACTGACAGTCCCTAGTTTAGCAGTGATGAACTAGAGGGAAGGCAGCTAGTCAACACCACCAACTGCCAACTTTTGGGTTACTCTTTTACCGACGAATAGTGGGACTGACCGTCACGTTATAATGACGCTGCGGCTGAAAGGGTAAGCATGTTTGGTGTAACGGTGATTCGAACACGTGATCCTCAGATTGCGAGTCGAATGTCCTAACAACCAAACGTTGCCAGGCCTGTTCACTTTTTCAGGAAGAACTTCAAACGCTGATAAAAAGATATCTTTGTCGTTTTTAGGATTTGGTCTTTAAAAACAACAAACTTGGCTTTAATAATTATGGTTTACATTCAGTCAACACATACACACAGTTACATCTTTTCAATAAAACTAGTCAATCATATCACAACAGCCAATCAAACTTCACCAACAATTCAGATATGATATCAATTCAATACTTAAATTTGGTTTTAGTTTAAAACATCTGCTCCAAAAGATGAGATTAAAATTTATTTTTGCTGTACTTACCTTTTTCATCTGTACCATACTGACTTTTTATTCTAAATTTTATCTAAGAGCTAAAAAAAACACAACAACAAATAAATTACATACACAATTTTGATTTGTAGAAAGTAAACAATAACAATAATAATAAAATCAAACCTACAGCACATTTACACTATTAAAAATACAAATACATCGAAAAAATCCGAACAAATAATGAGATAAAAATGAAAAAAATCGGTTGAAATAATTAAAACTAACAACAGTTTTCATAAATAAAATATGAATTTATGATAAAAGTACGAAAATTACAGTGCATAAAATTTCTATTCTATTAGCAACACTTGAAAATTTATCATAAATATCTGATTTAATAATAAACCATAACTAACAGGAAAGGGTAAAAATAATTTATTTTGCTTACCGCTCTGTGCAACAATTTCACAAAAAAACTTGTATGCATCAGTACAATTTCTGACACTCAATTTAAACCCTAAACTAGGAGACATGGCACCGCATGATTCAGGGTAATTACTAGGCTGACCTACTGCCCACAATTCATCAAGAGGATACAATGTAGTAAGATTTCTCTGGACGTATGCAAGACTCCCATCACCATATTTCCAAATTCCTTCGTTTTTCTCGTCAATCATGCCTATCCAAACATCCTGCTTTTCCCTTTTTATTAGCGACGTTAGAAACTCCCATGTAGAAAGGTTCACCGTAGCCAGTATTCCTTTATCTTTCTCACATAACTTTCGGGCATTATGAAAATCTGTCGTAATTTGAACTAATTTGTAGCAGGTTTCGTTGAAATGTACGTATTCTAGGTGGCATTCTGGAAAGGAAGTCTTATTATTCACATGCACTAAATGTTTGGAAAGGAAAAACAAAGCATTTTTGTCTACAGTACAGAATTCATAAATTTAGTAGAAGCACCATACTGCGGTTCCTAACTTTAAAAATATATTAAATAGTGCAATATAATTTAATTTCGTAGTTACTTCAGTTTCTACATGCAATTGTAATAATAGTGAAATAGCTGGACTGTGGGCTTTCGGTGAGCTAAATACATATAATATAAGTAGAGTTAAAATCGGTGTTATAAACTAGATGAATACTCAAATTTCAATTGTAACTGATCTTTGCACTTATGGAGAGACACCTAACGTAGGACTCTACACATTTTATATACTGTATTGCAATACAGACATGCAAATTTACAAACAATCTTACTATTTGTGGATTCAGATACCCAATGAATTTCATTATTAAAATTTAACAACTTCGTGCTAAATAATATAGACATTATTTCCAGCCATGTTTGATTACTTTTTTTTACAGTCCCTAGTTGTAGGCTTTATAATATAATCTTTGCATTTTTGATTCAACTTGTTTCTGTACTTTTTTGATGATCCCTATTCCCATTTTTAAATTAACAATTTTCAATTATCTTCTTTCTTAAGTTTTTATGTCCATTTACAGAGAATAAATCTTAAACTACGTGCGTGCATATGCATTTAGTTGAATATTACATGTTTTTCAACATTGGCTTTTTTCCACCCAAACATTACTTACAGAGTCAGGTGGTTTCGTGTAAACACTCGTTTAACAAGCGAAGTATGAAAATGAGTAGAATAAATCACCACTCACAAGAGTATAGAAATCCACTATGGTAATCGTCTGCTGTTAGAAAACTCACTGAAATAGTCTTAGAAAACCACGTATAGACAAAGTACAACAGCGAACTCTGAAAATGATGAATCCTCAACGTGGCAGTTTCCAATTAATGCGCTATAAGTTACACAAATTATTTTTCAATTAATGTGCATTAATAAAAACAACAGATTTTTTCAATAGCGGAAAGTGAAGGACTTAGAGAAATTCTTCATGGCGAAAAAACGAAGGCGCTTGAATCAATTTTATAACTATGACATATTCAATACTGCATTCATTACTATTGTCCAGATTTCAGTAAAATATTCGTAACCGATTTTTCTGTATCGGCTTGTAAAATTATAATCAATATTAATAAGGCTGGAGACACTATTATAAGTATACACAATTTGTTATTTATTTTAATAAAACGAAGCGTTTCCGGTGCTTAAATGGCTTCTACATTTCTGCGATGCTTGAATGGCTTCGAAGAGCTTATGTTGGTAGCAAAGAAGAACTTAGAAAATAGCCCTACAACCTTCGCAGGAGTTTGTTTAGTAGCTGTGCATAGATGTTGGCGCAGTATAACTGGTCATTTTTCACTGAAGGCTTCGGTGCTTGAATGACTTCGAAGAGAAGTTTGGCCACTAGCAATGAAAAAAATTATACAATCTCCCCTTCTCTTTCAAGAATCAAAATAAAAATAGTCCTATGACCTGCACAGGAGTTTTTTAGTAGGTTTGCCCAGGTTTGAATAAAATATTCATAGCCATTTTTTTTTTCAGTAGGCTTATGAAACAAGTGTAATATGGATAATAATAATAATATGAAGAACAAATGGATGATTTTTGAATTTTGTCTAACACTCGAAAAATAATTTTTTTTTGTTATCATCAATATTTTAGCAACCTTAGCCATTCAGACAGAGGATCTCGAGAAGAAGTCTGCTTTTTAAGATGGTTTTTGATAGTGTTTGAAACTATTCTCAGAAGAAAATAAATGTAATATACTTTAGAGAAGAATTATGCGTTCTGAGTTTGAATTTCTCATTCGTCTTTTATTGTTACAAGGTCTTGTAGTATCTTCTACGAAAAACAATGCGATTTCAATGTTGACTTTACGACGTTTCAGGTATATCTGTACTAACCAGGTACATTATTACTTTTACGAGACAGGTTACACAATATTGTCATTCTCTAGTTATCTTTATGTGAGATACAGTGTAAACAACAACAAAAAAGTCACAGCCTAAGTTATATCACTGAAGTATTCCTGCGGTAATGATGTTATTATAGATATATATATCTTTAATTAAATTCCTTTCACTAAAAAAACATGCTTAGTAAACTGTAATAGCAATATTAACGGGAAAAAAGACAAACTTGCGAGATTGATTGTTGTATTTCGCTATTCAAAGCTGTTCGCCTTCGCTGTCCCTACGTATAAAGTGATGGTATCTACAGTCAACACTACTCACCCCAACTCTTGGGTTACTTTTTACTAACGAATAATGGGAGTGATTGTAACATTATAAAGTCCCCACAGCTGAAAGGTGTGACGGAGATTCGAACCAGCGACCTGCAAATTACGAGTCGAACGCCCGAACAGCCTGGCCATGCAAGAGATGAGGGGCAGCTAATTTTTATGAATATACAGAAATGTACGTATATATGCGTGTAGGTTTTATAACATCACGTACTGGAGAAACTAACACTTGAGAATTTTCGTATGTATCAATTGCACCAAAATATTGTCGAAAGATTGAGTAGTAAACTGAATGATGTATTATGTAATGTTAGCTCCTGCTATAACATGTCGACAATGTATTATGTAATGTTAGCTCCTGCTATAACATGTCGACAATGTATTATGTAATGTTAGCTCCTGCTATAACATGTCGACAATGTATTATGTAATGTTAGCTCCTGCTATAACATGTCGACAATACGTGAACGGTTACTATTAAGTTTCCCAGTTATAGAAAGGAAATTTGTTAACTTGTTCGTTCGTTTCTTTTGAATTTATGCACAAAGCTA
>NW_013668117.1:30232-39780 GCF_000517525.1 Limulus polyphemus
TACGAGTACCGAAACTTGGATTCTAGGGCTATGTAAGTTCGCAGACATACCACTGGGACACTAGGGGGGGGGGGGCGAACTTATATGTAAGTGTAGTTTGTTTCAGAATATTAAATTACGCGAAAATGGAGGTGCAAATAATTTTATTCTACTAGAAGGTGCAATTACACAAAATTAAAATATTTGTAGTATTATTAGAGTGATGCTTAATTATATATTTTTCAGTTTAAAGACCCAGAACTTCCTAAGTTTGACATTATATCTCTGGAAAAAATATGGTTAAGTAATTTTTTAGCATGAAAATACGAAAGTATTCAATAAAGCTTTTTATCTTGCAGGACGATTATATTCAAATATTATATTACAGAAAATTATTTTTCGAGTGACCAAATAATTACAATTAATAAAAGGGGAATAATTAGCTTACCACTGTGTGCAGTAACTTCACAGATAAACTTATAAGCGTTAGTACAATTTCTGCTAGCCAGTTTCAATCCTAAAGAAGGTGCTAAGGTACCACAAGATTCATTGCCGGAATATTCATTAGGTTGGTCTTTTGCCCACAACTTCTCCACAGGATAAGAACAACCTGGAGTTTTCTGCAAATAGACTAGATTTCCATCAACATCTCGCCAAACTCCTTCGTCCTCTGCATCCGTTATGCCTACCCATACATCTTCAGTGTAGTTCAGTAATCTCGACATAAAAAACTCCCATGTAAGGAGATTCGTCACCTTGGCCAGTGTACCCCCTTCTTCTTCACAAAACACCAGAGCACCATGAAAGGTTTTGTTAAAGTCAAACAGTTTGTAACACGTATCAGTGTAAAGCTCGTATCCTGGCGGACATTCTGTAAATATACAACATCTACTTCAGTACTTCTTATTCGATGCATTTTATTTATTTTTAAATAGATAATACTGAAAGTTAATCGCGATTATTAAGAACAGTGTTCCAGGTTCCATGCTACTTTTGGAATTGTACTACTTCCATCGTCAATTGCGCTCACCCATAGTTATTATTGCGCACTATGGTCCAACACCCCAATTTCTATTGCAACGATCTTCTCTGAAGGATTGAAAGGTCGGTCGATTTTAGGACACTATTCTTGAAATTTCCACAGACCTTTCAACATACGTGAACGACAGCTTCCAAGACCAAACTAGAGAAGCAATATTTCATCTAGGCTTTATTGGGAGAGTTGACAGATTTTTGGTTGGATGAGGTTGTTATGGTTCCAGTTTCTTTGATCATCTTTCTCACGAAAACAGCTGTTCATTTCGAAGCGTAGCTGGAAGCTTGTGAGTTTTCCTCAACTTCAAATCCGTATTTATCATTATATTAATGTTACTCTGAGATATGCCCAACTTCATCATAATGACTTTTTGTGTTGGAAAGGTTTCTTTGTGACCGTAGCTGTCATTTGTTTAGGATGAAGGCGTTGGTCCAGCTTTCCTTGGAGTGTGACTACAGAGCATGTTGCTGTCCAAAAAGGTTCTGCAGCTTAAATTGTTCTGCTTCTGTTGGAAATATTGAACGTTTCATTCTTCTTCAAGTCACGTCCTTAAGTTCCATACCACTTAAAAAAACTATTGTACAAATATTCTTTTTCTAAAAGAGTTATTGCATCATTTCCCATCTATGAGTTTACTCGCACTGCCATTGCATTGTCGAATGGTCAGGTATTCAAATATGTAAGTACTAAACATGTCACCCATGACGACACACTCTCACCTGCATGAAGACATCGCTGCATTAGCATTTCAACTCGTCCTTATATAGTGTTATTTACCCCTATATATAATATTAATATTAATTACAACAGTTTAACATATCACATGTTTTTATTCTCGGTGATTAGCTATATATATATATATATCAACTTCATCAATGGATTGACTAAATCACATTAACATTATTCAAAATGAAAGGAGAGTAAAAAAAGAACAAGAAATATTTAAATATCACAAAATAACCAATCTCCACTCCTCTGTGCGATACTTGAAATACAATGGATTATTATTCTTCAGAGGGTTCTATGGAACAAAAGGCTTATCTCAACAAGATATAAAAATAGTCTATATACACTCTAAAATATCAAACAGACACGGCCATGTAACAAACAGCATAAGTAATTATTGCAAAGAAAGTTAAATGTTGTTTATAGAATCCACGTAATTATACATTTGTGGTTATGTGTGTTGACGTATCATTACTTGAATGTTTTCCTCATCAGTTCTTCTTGGTGCTTTTCAGCAACACATTTCATTAAATTCGTTCGAAAGTCAATATGTTTCCCTTAAACATTCCAGTGTTTCTGAATCTATTAGCTGTTATAGGTAAAAACATTCTGATTACCAACTTTTCATGCCATTGGCAGTTCAACAATATATACATTCTAAACATAATAGGTTAATATGAGGGAAAATTTTATGTACCTAATTATTATTATTTTTTTGTTGTTGTTGATGATGAAGAAGTATTGTTTAGTACTTACATTAAATAATGAACCTTTAACTGAGTGACAGATAATGTACGTATTTAGTGACTTAGGTAAATCTGTTCTAGCTGAGTACAACATTAATAACTAGGATTCATTATGACGTACTAACACATAACTGACCACAATATTCGATGCAAGAAATATTGGCTACTTTGTCCATACAAGTAATAAATCCACGAAATAATTAGCCTTTTAGAAATAATTGTTTTGTTATATTTACCCTTCCTTACCTGTATCGAAATGTTTTCCTTCACAAATCAGAAATTGCTCTGATCTGCAACTCATGTCAATCAGCTTGAAATCTCTAGTCGGATCAGAAGCTACGCAATCTTCATTGAAACCCAAACCTCCTCCAGGTTCTGAGTTCTTCCACAATTCAGAAATAAAAGGGGCATCCTCCCCATCGATAAATTTCCAAACTGCTTCTCTTTCCTCATCTGTCAGTCCAACCCAATATCCAGCGGTGTAGTTCGTATCTATCAAAATCATACGATATAAAAGGTCTCCAATTGTTTTGTTACTGACCTTGGCAAGTTGACCACCATGCATATTGCACAATTTGTTGCTGCTCCAGAAATCAGTCTTTGTTTCAATGAGAAAAAAACACTTCTCTCCAAACCTGTTTGATTCCGGGCAATCTGTTCAAAGTTAAAATAATTTAGTTTTAAACACCAAAGGTCTCGGTATGGTTGAACAGGACACATCATTATTGAGTGTTTCGGTGGTGCAATCACTCAGAAGACTTTGAAAATACACATTTTCTCAAAAAAAAAAAAATGTAAATGAACATAGACACGCGACATCAACATCGTTCGTACTATATTAAAGTGAACATTTATCGTTTGTAAAGCATCATACTGTGCAACATGCATACACAGAGAACCAAACTTAAAAAAATAAGTAGAAGAGGTATTTAATACAAATTATTGAAGATGTGTCATAGAACTTCTGTATCAGCAAGACACCAGCTGGATGGTAAAATCTGCGTTTAGGATAGGATGATTGGAAAATCTTTAAAAAACTAATTATAAAGGTTTGTGGAACAATAAAAAATTGACCAAACAACTTTTAAAATTAAGAGATCCACTTACGAAACTGATTTCCTGAAAGAAAAAGGCAATTATCTGCTGGACAGAGAACACACGTCAAGACAGCTGGGACATTGCTACTTAAAGAACACACGTCAAGACAGCTGGGACATTGCTACTTAAAGAACACACGTCAAGACAGCTGGGATATTGCTACTTAAAGAACACACGTTAAGACAGCCAAAGTATTTCTTACCCATCTTTTTACTTTTCTAAAATTGTAAGGCAGGAATCTGTATAAAACCAAATCTGTTAGATTTTGTGTCGAAATTACTTGTTCATGTTTTAAAAAAATTAAAAGAAACTTTACAAAATGCATAAATATATCTTCTTTTTTTTATTAATGCTGAAGAAGATATTACCAATGACATCAACGAATGTAAAGTTCATACACAATCCTAATTTCTAAATTTGTTTTAAATTCGCTAATATTGAGGTGAATAGAACCTTGATTGTCGTGAACAGAGTTGACAGATAAAATTGTGCTCATCAAGTTGTATCAGGAAACGAAATATACTTCAATATTAATAAGCTTATCAACAAAATTATATCATCACATAGATCCGTGGTGCGCAAAATTTTATATGGCGCCACCCCTTTCTAAACATGCGTGTTGTTGTGCAGCTCAGCACCCCGTATAACCTATATGTGTATATACTGCATATAATATCTAACCATGTTAATTATTATTATTACCATATTACTTAAAATATTTGTACCTTGATTGTTAAAACTTATTTGTTGTTAAATTTGTATTTTCTTATATAATTGGTACCATCTTACAGTCATGGTTCCACTCCCTCCCCTACTGACTCTCCGTGCCCCCTTTGGATGGTGGTGCCTCACAGTTTGGGCAACACGGACGTATATAACGTTTTTGTAGAACTTTTAAAGTAAACTATGATTTTTTTATGGAATGAATAAACATTTCTTAAATCGGTTTGTTTGTTTGTTTGTTTTATAGCAAATCCACATTATAGACCATCTTCTATATCCACTGCGGGGAATCTAACCATGGATTTTAGCGTTGTCAGTCCATAAAATTACTGCTGTCCCACCAGGTTACCTTAGATTCAAAAATGTCATCATGATAGCGTCATTAAAAAAATATGTAAATTATTACAATATAGGAAGATTTTAAGTAAGCTATTTTACAATGTTAAACTCAAACCTAGCTATGTACCCTAGTATGTACCAGTAAAACCTTGCAAACAGTCCTTTATGCTTTCACAGGCTTTCATAACGTAATTTAACATACCAACTATGTTTCTCTTCTTTTGTCCGAGAAGGTAGATTTAGATATACAATTATTAACAAACGTTCTACATAATAATATTATAAAAAAAATAACTAACGTGTTAGCTTTAGAAGCAAAATTAGTTGCTTTATATAAGATATGAGGTTAAACTTTAATGGTTGAAAACATGTTTATGGATGAATTGTAGACAATATAAAACTATAAAAACACAAACTACTTTTCGAACAGATAACACGCTATGTCTTCTAAAAACTATTTCCAGTTATTTACGTACTCACTTGATACTTTGCGATAAAGATCAGTTTCGCAAATTCCTCTTCTGTCTCGCCAGCACGGGAAATCACACAGTTTGCCATTCTTATCCATAAGTGCGCAGTTACAGGGGATTTCTGCTCCGTTGTCCGGTTCACCTGGTGCCCACATATTGATGTCAAAGATGAACGGTTCTCCGTCAATATACTTGAACAGCCTCTCTTTTTCAGCATCATATATTCCAACCCAAAATGGAAAGTCCAATTCTTCTGCCATACGAGACATGCTAGTATTAAGCACATCAATCGTCTCCTGATTCCGAATTTTAGCAAGCTGCCATCCATGCTCTTCACATACCTTCAAAGCGCGTTTAAATCGTAGAGACTTTTTAATAAACTGAAAACATGTCCCCTGGAGATCATATTGCCTTGGAGAACAGACTGTAATGAAACCATTAATCAAAGACTCTTAAACTGTGAAACATTATTTCTAGTTTAATGATTTTAAACAACAATATTCACGGTTCTTTGAGTGAGAGTAATTCTGAATTTCACACTATTACAAACAGTAAATGTCAAAATAAAGAAGTCAAGCTGGAAGAAGCTTTGCTCTGAATAAAGTTGAACTACCACATAATATTTTCTAAACATTCTCGCTTAGGTCACCCTCTATCGGAAATTTTTATAAATTTTGGATCACTACGTGTTTGTAAATGTGACAAATAAATGATGCGGTGTGAATATATTTAAACGGTTATTTTTAAAATGTGCTACTAATCAATCAATTTGTTTTCATATTCTGTGAAGTTTTCACTAATTGTCACATGTAATTCAGTGAAATATTTCAACTGATGTATTTTTTGTATGTTTAATTTTAGTATTTGTTTGATGTTAAGCACAATAATACACAATGGACTATTTGTTCTGTGCTCACCACGAGTATCAAAACTCGATTTTTAGTGTGCAAGGTCCAGAGATTTACTGCTGAGCAACTGAGAAGCATAATGTTACTGTTTATTTTTGAATTTCACTCAATATTACTCGAGGGTTATCTGCATTAACCGTCCCTAATTTAGTAGTGATAGACTAGAGGGAAGGCAGCTATTCAATACCACACACCTCCAACTCTTAGTCTACTTTTTTTACCAATGAATAGTGGGATTGATTGTCTCATTATAATGGCCCCGCGTTTTAAAGAGCGAACATGCTCGGTGACGGGTATTCGAACCCGCGACCCGCAGATTGCGAGTCTATCGCCCAACAAGTTAATTTTAGTGAGCCATAACAACTGTTAGTCGTCCACACAATGTCCATGTGAGGTCGATATTTATTTCAGCAGGTGATATTATGATATTACATATATTCTAAAATATAATAACAAGGATCATCCAAAAAGAGATCTACAACAAGTCATACCCTCAGCGTTTTGTAACAGTTAAAAATCCACAAACACAAAGATTATTGATAAAAACCGTGAATCATGCATCAGTACACCATATAATCAAGAAGAATTTCTTTCTCAAAAAGTGACACAAGTGGCGTCTACACAAATTGATTTCACGACATATTAGTTCAACTGTAGCATATCTAAAGCAGCTGGATAATGAAACAGGTGTTTATGCTATACCATACGAAAGTATAAAGGTCAAGTTGTAGAATGCCTGTGGGTTTCTGTGCGATCAAATTGTTTAAACAGGCGCTGGGTACTGCCATCCTCATATATTAGATGGCTCATGGAAAGCAAGCAGAGAAGATACGTGTGCTTTTAACATAACAATTTTATTTGAATTATTCTACTTATGCAACCTTCTTGTGTTTTTTTTATTCTTAGCTCTTCAAACCATTCTGGATGTTGTAATTCTAGTATAACCGACTTCGTACTATTGAAGTGTATTCTTACTGGCGGCCCGGCATGGCCAGGTGGTTACGGCGCTAGACTCGCAATCTGAGGGTCGCGGGTTCGAATCCCCGTCATACCAAACATGCTCGCCCTTTCAGCCGTGGGGGCGTTATAATGTGACGGTCAATCCCACTATTTGTTGATAAAAGAGTAGCCCAAGAGTTGGCGGTGGGTGGTGATGACTAGCTGCCTTCCCTCTAGTCTTACACTGCTAAATTAGGGACGGCTAGCGCAGATAGCCCTCGTGTAGCTTTGCGCGAAATTCAAAACAAACAATTCTTACTGGCCAGAGTTTCAGACTAAGATAAATATGTATACGTACTTCTGAAACTCTTAGTGTATTTTTAAGTTTGTTTTCCTAGAAAATAAGCAACATTTGTTTGCAAGAACATATGCTTTTAGAACACAATATGTATAGCATAAAATAAGCATTTTTTTTTAGTTCTTCCGGCAAAATACAATACTGGTATGTAACAACACTAAATACATAAAGACAGCCCAGCCTTACGGTAAACTCTTGCCGCCACAATACCTTATGTCCTGTCCCCGGTTGCTCGGCTGTAAGCTTATAAAGGTAAACATGGGAGTTCGATTCCACTTTGGCAGTACAGTTTTACTGTTTTGTGTTCTACCCCTGGTTGCTTAGCTGTAAGCTTATAACATTAAAAATCGGAGTTCGATTCCTGCGGTAGGCACAGAACAAATAAGTCATCGTGCAACTTTGCGCTTAAGCAAACAAACAAATCTATTACGTCCTTGGTATAATTTAAAATACAGTTTTAAATTTGCTAGGATTTCATTGGCGTTGTAGCTCCCTAACCGTATTCAATTTGCTTTACAGGTCTTACTGGATAACATATTTTGGGAAACGAATCTGGTAATTTAAAGCTGATTTTAGCATCAAATTATCTCTATGTTTTATCCATTTATCCTTACCTTGTGTTGTATCTTGGACCAAGGTACTTAAACAAATGAAGACCCCCAACAGTAAGCAATATATGTATTGCCTTTTCCCCATCTATTTCTTTAGCTTATTATGCAGTAAAGCTTAGAGTATTGGCATAAGTCTGGACTGAGTTGTGTAGTTAGTTAACCTTACAAGTGTCTGAAAGATGGTGTGTCTTATATATATATACATAAATACGTATTTATCTATCATGGCAACAAGCATGTCACGTTACACTATTTCCTAATATTCTAGTTATTATTTACAATGTTTACTTTTCGTATACTACCTGTAAATGTACTTTAATAGGAAAAATTTGAATTGTTTTGATTAATCCCTACGGACTTAATGTCGCTGATAAATAGTTCTTTTTATTATTTCCTAATAGTTCCATTAATATTTATAATGTTTACTTTTTGTACACCAAACGCTACGTGAACATATGCGAATATGTTTGTTTTTTGAATTTCGCGCAAAGCTACACGAAGGCTATCTGCGCTAGCCGTCCCTAATTTAGCAGTGTAAGACTAGAGGAAAGCCACCCACCGCCAACTCTTGGGCTACTCTTTTACCAACAGATAGTGGGATTGACCATCACATTATAACGCTCCACGGCTGAAAGGGAGAGCATGTTTGGTGTGACGGAGATTCGAACCCGCGACCCGCGAGTCGAGCGCCCTAACCACCTGGCCATGCCGGGCCTAGTTGTTGTTAAGCGCAAAGCTACACAATGGGCTGTCTGTGCTCTGACCACCACTAAACCCGAAGTTTAGTGTGGTAAGCTTTTCTGTTAACATTTACAACACTTACTTTTCATACTCTAAAACCCATGTGATGCTGGCCTCTGTTATTTTACAGGAAACTTTCAATTCAACGAGTCGTGAGAACCCAGCAACGTGTCAGTAAGAACAAGGATAGCTTCATGTGAGTTAAAACTACTTCTCACCAGCTACAACGGTAGAATATTCATTATAAGGACGTATTTTGGAGTTTAGGAATAAACCAAACTCTGCAAGTTTACATAATCTTGCATGTAAAGGTTAAAGGTCTGTGTGTTGTTTATCGTTTCCAAATACTTCACTCAACGTGAAATACATATACTAGACTTACACTATACCACCAAGCGTATTGGGACAGAATACTTTGAGAATAGTGGAACGGTTCTTTTGACCGCTTTTGAAGCTAATTGCAGCCCGGAATTAATAATATTTGCCTCTAACTGTTGGTACACAGCTGCTGGAGTAAACAGCCACTTTGGTTGTGGTGTGACTTTAGGGTTTCAGTTTTGTTTATTAGACTGTGTTTTCAAACGTTTAAGAACGCTTGATGTTTTGGGCTGAATTCTGGATAATGTTTGTTTTAAACCATTGCTGAACACGTGTACAGCCTTTCTGTTGTAATTAATACAATCCACATACTGTTGCGTCAGCGAGGTCACGTGACTAGTATCACGCCACCTGTTTTCTAGAAATATCCTGTTCCTTCAAGAATGCCCTAGCATTTACTAGATATGGGGGTACGCTGGTATATATATAAGATGGTCACAACGTGACGGAACAACAGTGTAGTGAGTAATTGAACTGCAGTCAGAGAGTATTGTTG
>NW_013668117.1:40727-41807 GCF_000517525.1 Limulus polyphemus
TATATATATATATATATATATATATATATATTGTTGCGGTAGATTTTGTTTTACAATCTACAGTTATGTACACAACAATGTTTACAATTTATTATTATTCAACAACGTTTTGTATGGTTGCTATAGGTCATATTATTAGTGTGTCCTTTTCCAGGTATACTGTTGTCAAGTCATTTTATGCGTTATCAAATATGGTGTCCAACAATTCCTGTTTGGAAAGATTATTAGAAAATTGCGTGTGTTCAAATCTATCGTTGTGGTAAAGTAAATGTTTCATTTAGTTATTTTCAGCAACATACCTTAACAATATTGATGTATTAGGTCCCCAAGAAATTAATGTTGCGTTTTGGAACACTTTCATTAACCCCCCCCCCCCCAAAAAAAAACGTACATCACGTATAATAGTTATATAAACCGCCTAAACGCCACGTTAATGTAGCCTATATAATGTGTAAAGTTTAATATACTCTAATCCCGTATAGTGATGGCACATGACGAGATTCGGCAGGTAGCGCTGTTTGAATACAAGAAGGGAAATAACGCCTCTGTAGCCACAGAGAATATCAAAGAAGTTTATGGAAATGTTTGAACGTTCGTAAGTGTCAACGATGGTTTAGCAAATTTCGTTCAGGTAACTTTAGCCTTAAAAACCGTGATGGCAGGGGCCGACATGTTGGAATTGATATTGATGCTCTGAAGACGCTTCTTGAGTCTAACCCAAGGCAACACACTCGTGAAATGGCCCTGAAATTGTATGTATCTCATGAAACAATAAGTATACATTTAAGGAATATGGGAAAACTACTTAAAGAAGGTGTTTGGGTGCCTCACGAACTCTCCGGTGATCATTGTTTCCAACGTGTGAACCTTGCTTCGTCTCTTCTGTCGTGTAACGTGCATGAGCCATTTTTGGACAGAATTGATGAAAAATAGATTATCTGTGCGAATATTAAACGCCAAAAACAATGGCTCGGTTCTAGACAAAACCCACTTCCGACCCCAAAACCTGGACTCCATCCGGAGAAAGTAGATGCTTTACATTTGGTGGTACATCGAAGGAGTAATTCATTTCGAAATCCT
>NW_013668117.1:42298-47281 GCF_000517525.1 Limulus polyphemus
CCAAGTGGTTTCTTTAATCAGGGCATTAACAACCTGGTTGTAAGATGGAAAAGCATATTCAATATGCTTGGAGACTATTTCAATTAATAAATGTTTATTTGATATATAAGTTGTTCGGGTTTTTCCATCTAAAAAAAAGCGACATTAATTTCTTGTCGACCTAATACATTTACGATTGAATATAGAAATACAGAATTTATCTATATCAATAGTAATAGTGAATTTTGCATCAGAACCTATATCACTATATGTTGATTATTACTTTGGTACAGACCTTGACCGTAACCTAGTTTGACAGATTAAAGTTATAAAGTTTAGTTAAAATGATTTGCATAAATGTCACCTGTATGAGCAATGTAAAATCAAATCTAAAATGTTTATCTAAAGAAAGAAGATTGGAATAATGTAGTACATCATCCAACTTCTGGTAATGCCAGGACCGGCTGGTTTATGCATTAGGCACATTGGGAACTGTGACTAGGGCCTACGAAAGTTATAGAAGCCTACGAAATGTATTGAAATAGTTACATGCTATAACAAAAGGCGATGAAGATATGGCATAACAAAGCTATGAGGCTCACAGAAGTTGAAGATTCGTATAGGGGAAGATACATCGACAGATGCTTACCGCACTGGTATTACTTAGTATGTATAATGCATATATATGAAGAATTATATATAAGTGCCTATGGCATACGAAACCATTAATATGGCCCTGCGTTAGGGTGCTGCTGGTGTGGGGCTGTGACCCCAAATTTCACTTTGGCCCACCCAAGTTCATATTCTCCAGCAGCTTAAAAAATCATATTATCAATTTTAAAAAGTCGTATGATTGTTTTTAAATTACTAAGAAGAGTCAACTTTGATGGGACAAATGTGTTTGCAAAATTACCTTTCCTGTAAAACCATATGCATGGTGACTCCCAAAAAGTTCCACAGGCCCTCCCCCTCAAGCTTGAGCCAGGCTTGATTAATTCACAACATTATTGGAATTAAGAACATTAATACCTATTTGATTTTTTTAAATAGGAAAATAACTTGATCTAGACAAGTATGTGACCGTTACAAGGGCTGTATGTTTCCTTATTTCCCAAAGAACTCGCCTGCTTAATTTATATATCGTTTATTACTTCATTGCTTTTTTTTTTCATTAGGAGAACTGCATTAGGGAATGAAGAAAAGTTTTAGATGAGAGACATTATGGTCTTGATCATTCCTATCTGTTTCTAATTTTTAAGGTTATGGTTTAATTTTTATATATAAGACTGGAAACAAAGTTACATCATTTAGACGATTTATCCTAACTACTGTGTGGGTCCCACTTCCTCAGCTATCTCTCTAACTAGGGATACATTTGAACATTCTCGCTCTGTAGTTCTATTTTCATTATGAGTTGCTATTTGTTTTTAGTCATAATGCTTAAAATAAACAAAATGGCTGACCGTATCTCGTGAGATACTGTTGGGATTAAGGTTTAAAATACCATTAAATTGCAAAGATACCTTACTTGTATTCTAATATTTATTGGTCGTAATTTTCTTGAGTAATAATCTAATATATATATATAAAACCCCAGTGCCGCAGCGGTAAGTCTTTGGGCTTCTAACGCTATAAACCGGATTTCGATACCCGTGGTGGGCACAGCCCAGATAGCCCATTGTGTAACTTTGTGCTCAATTACAAACAAACAAACAAAACATATATATATAAGCCAGTTGTCTTTTGATAATGCTTCGTTAGTCTGTGTCGCTTATCAACAAAACGATGACCTGATATTGTTGTCTTAAGTATGTATAGAATACTTCGAACGTTCACGAGAGCTGTCTTGGATTCAACTTTTTCAGATCGTTTTACGTTTTAGATTTGTTTGTATTAGGTTTCGTGAAGTTTTTCAGTTTTGTTAATACTGTTTTCGATAAAACATTTTTTTTTCCTTTCTCTTTCTCAAACGTATTACCATTAGTACTAACTAATGGTGGTACTTTAAATTAATTTTAGGTTCGAACTTTGTGATAGAATTTTTATCATAAACATTTGATTTTTGGAGCTGTAAAAGTCATGGAATTTGACACATAATGCTCTTTTCTTTTTCCGCTGATTAAAATTTAATATATGTATATGTATATATAAGCCATTTGTCAATTTGTGTGTGTGTGTGTAACACTCATATTATGACTCATTTTTCATTTGATTTCTTGAGAGTGCTTTTAAATTTTTTCCATTTTCTCAGTGTGTGATTGTTTTTCTTTTATGGTGAAGGGGGAAGTTTAGTGAATTAAGCTAAGTGAAGAAAGGTCGGGGGCCCGCCCCTCTCTTTTATAAAAAAAACCTCCAACTCGTCATTTTTGACAGGTCGTGCAAAGCTAGTTTATGATATTAAGAACTTGTTATATTGGATGGTCTTCACGAATTTAGAGGTTATTGCTTTGTATACAGTTAGTTTACTTTTAACCGTAGTTCTTAATAATTAAAACAACATAACTGTGTTTAGTGTTATCCTTATTAATACAATATATATGTATTATACCTCATTCTCTATGTATACTGTACATATCTTGTTTATACTTACAGCCAGTGTTGAAAATATGAATAGTTTCAATCCAAAACCACACTCGATTGACTGAGGATAATTCCGTAATTTAATCTCATATCAATACAGACGCTTTCTCAGCTAAGCCTCGTTACTAATTTGATATAATAAAAAACTAAAACATATATAATACAACGTCGTGGAGTTTTATTTCTCGACATAATGTCGACGAAAAGTTAAATATCAAACTTCATCAGGATATTAAACGGCACTGAGTTAAATCTGAGGATCAAACTTCATCAGGACGTTAAACGGTATTGTGTTAACTCTGATGATCAAACTTCATCAGAACATTAAACATATGAAGATTTAACACAGTACCGTTTAATGTCCTGAATGAACTTTGATCATCAGAGTTAACACAATACCGTTTGATGTCCTGATGAAGTTTGATATGAAGATTTAACACAGTACCTGATGAAGTTTGATATTCAGATTTAACACAGTGCCGTTTAATGTTCTGATGAAGTTTGATCATCAGAGTTAACACAGTACCGTTTGATGTCCTGATGAAGTTTGATCTTCAGATTTAACAAAATACCATTTAATGTCATGAGGAAGTTTGATCATCAGAGTTAACACAGTGCCGTTTGATGTCCTGATGAAGTTTGATCATCAGAGTTAACACAGTACCGTTTGCTGTCCTGATGAAGTTTGATCATCAGAGTTAACACAGTACCGTTTGCTGTCCTGATGAAGTTTGATATTCAGATTTAACACAGTGCCGTTTGATGTTCTGATGAAGTTTGATCATCAGAGTTAACACAGTACCGTTTGATGTCCTGATGAAGTTTGATCATCAGAGTTAACACAGTACCGTTTGATGTTCTGATGAAGTTTGATCATCAGAGTTAACACAGTACCGTTTGATGTTCACGAAAAGTCATTATTGATAGTGACTGATGTTCAGAACTTGAAGATTTTTATATTTCCATAATCCAAGATGATATTGAAAGAAAGGTTTATTATGTCAGTTTATATGTCATCAAATATCTATAATTTCTTAACTTTTAATCCTTCTAACCTACCGATCATAAATATATGCCTCTCCGTGGCTCAGCAGTAAGGTTGAAGGTTTATAACGCTAAAATGTGGGTTTAGGTACTATGGAGGGCATAGTTCAGATAGCCCATTGTGAAGCTTTGTGCTTAACAAGAAATAAAAATAAATATATTTTGCAAGAGTACAATATTCGTTGTATTTTAAGTTATTGATTCATAAGGAGATACAAGTGACTTTCCGATATTTTATCAACGAGCACTGCATGAAAATATTTGTTATGGTTTCATATTAATACTGGCAGAAATGTTTTGAATTCTTAGACTGATTTCTCATTGGTACAGTTTATCATACAAACCCTCACCTGGTGGTAGGTTGTGTTTATTGCGCTGCTTAATTAACGGAAAGGAATTGGTGCATATATAGGTTGGTCAAAAATGTAAACCTTGATTGTTTCAACAGATATCTGAACTTCTTATAATTGCGAAATACCACATATGGAACATTCAAACCACATATTACCTCTTTCTCAGATATTTAGTGAGTGTGTATGTTGTATATAAAGCTTCATATCTTCCAGATCGCATTTAACAGACTTTGTAAGAGGGATTCTCCGTCTAACAGGTATCTGTGTAACCAAGATCGCGCAGATTGCTGATTTTAATAACATCCGTTTCATGTACTATAACTAATACATAAATCAACACTAACTCTCAGGAGTGATTGGGACCATCGCTGTCTGTCTGTCGTATCCCAGCTGACCCAGTGAATCCTGGTATGGGGCGAAAGGGCCCTTCGACAATGGTAATGGCAGGTATAGTGTGATTGTAATATTGTTATGCATTCTTCTTTACTTTCACTCGTAAGTTCTTGGAACAAATAACTTTTCTTTTCATGTTCTTTTTCTCTTAAAGCAGAGCATCTACCATATCTGGATGAAAAACAGAATTTACTTGAGATCTTTAGCTCTCATTTGTAAGTTTTAATCGAACATTGTAGTTACTGGAGAATTATGAACCATGATAGTGGTTCATAATAGGGATCGCACAGGAATTTACTCAAAACTCTAATAGAACATTCGAGCAAATACCACCTTAAAAAGCAGACTTATTCTTAAAACAACATTCAAGACCTTCCTTTTCAATAATTAAGGCCACCCAAACATTGATGATGAGGAAAATAAGTGATTTCACGATTGTTCATATTACATGTACTTAGTACTATTGACTTTTAATTAAAATCTGAATTTTTGGAAAATTACCAAACAAAATGACTTCAATAGGAGACAGAAGGACTAGGTCAAATCTGATGAACTGCATGTACGTTAGGTGGTAAGACATTTATTACTTATATACAAAAGAGAAGTATGCGTTTGTTTGTTTGTAATTAAGCAC
>NW_013668117.1:48281-51053 GCF_000517525.1 Limulus polyphemus
GGGGCAGAAGCATACGTCTAATCTAAACTTTATTTTTCAATTTTGATTCGTACTGTCTACACGAAAGCAGTAGAAATGCTAATAAAACAAAACATAAAGGCAAATATATACGTATATTAACTTAGTCATATCATAAAAAGTTTAAATGTTTTTGTTTATTCTCATTCATAAGGTACCAAAAGAATACTAACATAGAGAATATCAATACCAAAAACATTTTATTGAACAAAACCACGCAGAAAGTTTCTCCTGAACATAAAACTTTCGTGTACAGAACCTTCAAACAAGTCTCCATACGTTTATGATAATGAACACTGACTTAAGTAAAGGAAAAAAGATAGCACAGCTTTCTGTTTAATATTATACCGCTTAGAATTTTTAAGACCACAAGTTCTAGAACATTCTCAAATAATAGATCTGTTTTAATTTATTTATAACTCAAAGAAAACGTATATAAATTTAAAAAAACGCATTAAAATGCTTTATTTGAGGTATGCACATTTTACAGATAACTAATGAACAGAATAAAATTTGTTTAACATATATGCATTACTCGATGGAAATTTTACCATACTGTATTATTATTTTATTTGTTACCTAAAATTTCATACTACCATGTACATTGGAATATTTAATCTGTTAAGAATATAAATAAATTATCATCAATCATTTGGAATTATTTTCAACCAATCTTGGAGATGAATTTATTTTTGGAACTATTAATTAGTAATAAAAATCATATTTGCTCTATAACATGAGTTTCAGTCTTTATTAAAGTATTTCATTTGCTAAGCTTAACTTGATATGACGCAAGTTACATTTATATAAATATTACGCTTAAACAATTAAATATATATAGATACATAAAAATTCGTTGTATTTTATTCGACGTCTTAATCAAAATAATGGTTTAAACGATTTCCATTTAAAAGTGAAGTAATTTTTCCAAGAAAGCGTTTAGCAAATGAACGACATATAACGGCAGTTTTTCATTGTGGAGCCACTCTTTAGCCACTGTAGTTCCATGACTTACAGTAACTTTTTCTCACATAAATATGCATAGTCATATAGAGTACGAACCCTATCAGTTGATCACACGACTTTTTCACGTGTTAAAAAAAAAACATTTCTTACGACTAATGTTCTTGCAACTTTATAAATGTTCTTGTAACGACAGGATCGGAAATTTTGCAATCAAGAGGTTTGCAGTCAATTTGACCTTGCGAACCACAGCGACACTCTATACATGGACCACTAGAAGACGGAATTAGGTCACCCTCTGGAAAGTTTTCTCCATTTACATCGCATACTGTAAATACAAAAAAATATTGCTCATTTTAATTATCCCAAATGTTATATTTAAGATTATCCATCCTATTATTTCTATTTTATTAAAAGTTTCGTATAAAAATATGTAAGCAAGCTTGGTTTGGATCATGTATATATAGGCCTATACATATGTATATATATGTACTGTACATTAATGAAAAATTCAATACACGTTAGAGTTGATCAGCATATTGAAGAATATTAATATTGTTACGACAGCGGAAGTCACGTGACTCTGGTAACACGTGATGAGTTTCTAGAAGGCTCATGAAGGCCCGAGTGTTTGCTAGATGCACCCTATTTTAGTATATAAGTCCGGCAAATAAAGCGGAGAAATAATTGCAGATAGACAGATATAGAGACAGATAATTGAGTCAAGTGAGCGGTAGTGACCGTAAGTAAACTGCGTGAATCGTTGTGAATTATAGCGTGTGTTTAAGTTAAAGTGACTGTGGAAATTCTGTGTATTGCAAAGTTGTATTGAAAGAACAAACTAGTTTTATTAAGAAAGGACTTGTATCGCTGAAGTTCCTCGGGAAGATTTTTTACCAGAAATTAACAAACAACCAGAGACGTAACAATATATATAGGTGTGTGTGTGTGTACTTAAAACTTAATATACTTGTACATTTTAACAATGTAAACATCTAAAACATGGGTCAAATAATTAGCTTCAGTTGAAAGTATTGATATATGACGAACATTTTAGTTTTTATCATAAACAATAATTTTCCATTACCAAAGGTTCAGGCAGTATTTCCTTGTGAATCATCATAGAATTATAGATACATGTAATAATCAATAGCTTGTTTGTAGTTAAGCACAACTCTACACAATGGGCTGTTTGTTCTGTTCCCACCAAGGGTATCGAAATCCGAATTTTAGCGTTATAAGTCTGCAAAATTACCGCTGAGCCAATGGGGAGAGGGGAGGGGGAGGTAGGCATAATGATCATCAGAAAACCATCTTCGGTTAATAAATTATACAGAGTGTTCTCGTAACAACATTCATGGAGCACTTTCTAATTAGAATAATTCAGGAAACACTTCCTAGTTAGTTAGAGCAGTTCAGTAAATACTTCCCAGTTAAGTAGAACAGTTCAGGAAACGCTTCCTGATTAGGTAGAACAGTACAGGAAACGCTTCTTAATTAGATAGAATAGTTCAGGAAACACTTCTTAGTTATGTATGTGATGGATTTACTATCATATATCTATTTTAATATCGATCTTTGTTTAAGTTAAATTCATATTTAGAAATGTACATAACTTATACTGTTAAATCTGCATTGAAATTCCTGTCTATTCACTAAAATTGTTGAAACTTTTCAAGTGTAAGAATCAACAATATATGTGTGTACATAAATACTGTTGTATCGTTTATATTGTTGCATAAGATGAAATTTCGGGCCCGGAATGGCCAGATGGTTAAGACGCTCGACTCG
>NW_013668117.1:52053-60800 GCF_000517525.1 Limulus polyphemus
AAACGTTGTAGATTTGCTGTTATATTAAAGTTTTTCTTCATTACCCATTCAAGCCGTCTCCAGCCATTATTAGTATAAATTAGCAATCTCATTTGAATAGCGAATTTGTTATCATTCAAAATTTAATTTAGAAAGAGTTTACATATTTAATAAATTATACCTTTTGTAGCTGATGCTGTCTTTAACGTAGACGATACTGGAACGGTAGGACTTATTAAAGATACTGTTGATATCCGAGAAAGGTCTGTTGATCGTTTTATCGTACTTGCGCTGCCCTCTATTGATGAATTAGTTGTGATTTCAGTGTTAAGAAGTTTTGTGGATTTAGACTCCGCTGTGAAAAGATAGTACATTAACTTATCCAAACAATATTAATAAACAATAATATTATTTCCACATATAAACATAAATTAATTATCTAAAAATTTGAACTAGTTAGTAAACAGAAATTTGTGGATATAAAATCAAAGAAATGCCAAAAAAAGTAAATGCTTATGTGTTTTCTGTGTAATATCTCATAATATACCAGCACAGGAATATTAGACGACGTTCTCTTAAAATTAAATAAATTTAGACTTTATTCTATCTATATTTAATATGCTTAAGAATGAATGCCCTAACTTTGGCTTGCATATGTCTTAAAACATATGACTTTGCCTTATTTACGTTTAAAAATGATGTGACTTTCTTTATCTTACATAAGTGTAAGAATAATGTGACCTTCTCTTGCTTACTTTTAAGAATGATGTGACTTTCTTTATGTTACTTACGTTTAAGAATAATGTGACCTTCTCTTGCTTTTAAGAATGATGTCACTTTGCCTTATTAACGTTTAAAAATGATGTGACTTTCTTTATCTTACATACGTTTAAGAATGATGTGACCTTCACTTAGTTACTTTTAAGAATGATGTCACTTTGCCTTGTTTACGCTTAAAAATGATGTGACTTTCTTTATCTTACATACGTTTAAGAATGATGTGACCTTCTCTTAGTTACTTTTAAGAAGGATGTCACTTTGCCTTGTTTATGTTTAAAAATGATGTGACTTTCTTTATCTTACTTACGTTTAAGAATGATGTGACCTTCTCTTGTTTACTTTTAAGAATGATGTCACTTTGCTTTATTTACGTTTAAAAATGATGTGACTTTCTTTATCTTACATACGTGTAAGAATAATGTGACCTTCTCTTGTTTACTTTTAAGAATGATGTGACTTTCTTTATGTTACTTACGTTTAAGAATAATGTGACCTTCTCTTACTTTTAAGAATGATGGCACTTTGCCTTATTTACGTTTAAAAATGATGTGACTTTCTTTATCTTACATACGTTTAAGAATGATGTGACCTTCACTTAGTTACTTTTAAGTAATGATGTCACTTTGTCCTTGTTTACGTCTTAAAAATGATGTGACTTTCTTTATCTTACATACGTTTAAGAATGATGTGACCTTCTCTTAGTTACTTTTAAGAAGGATGTCACTTTGCCTTGTTTATGTTTAAAAATGATGTGACTTTCTTTATCTTACTTACGTTTAAGAATGATGTGACCTTCTCTTGTTACTTTTAAGAATGATGTCACTTTGCCTTATTTATGTTTAAAAATGATGTGACTTTCTTTATCTTACTTACGTTTAAGAATGATGTGACCTTCTCTTGCTTACTTTTAAGAATGATGTCACTTTGCCTTATTTACGTTTAAAAATGACGTGACTTTCTTTATCTTACTTACGTTTAAGAATGATGTGACCTTCTCTTGCTTACTTTTAAGATTGATGTCACTTTGCCTTGTTTACGATTAATAACGATATGACTTGTCTTGCTTATAGTTATGGTAGCGAGGTACATAAGGTTACGAAATGTTTGAATTTTGCTGAGTCCTAGTTCAGAACCAGAGAAGACCGATCTGTTACATGCTAAATTATCTCTAGTTTTTATTCTACAGCAAGATTCGGTAATTATTGTATTACAGGATAGCTATAATATATATCATCCTATGTATTAGGTTATTTTGCTGAGTCCTAGTTCAGAACCAGAGAAGACCGATCTGTTACATGCTAAATTATCTCTAGTTGTTCTTCTAAAGCAAGATTCGGTAATTATTGTATTACAGGATAGCTATAATATATATCATCCTATGTATTAGGTTATTTTTCGAGTATAACGTGGATGTAGAAATGCATCCATGATTGTAGAATCCAGTTTGTGATTGGCCAGTTATAGAGAAAATGTGAATTCTGGAACCAATTTTGGCTCTTTAGGAGAGAATCCGGTTTCTTTTGGAAAAAAGTAAATACTTGATAGTAAAGTATTCTTTATATTTGATTTTATTGTTTGTTTCAAGTTACGACCGACCGTGTGTATTTGTTTTTCCTGTGTTATCAACTTTAAGTTTAAGTTTAAACCAAATTTATTTGATCCTACTTCTGTGAAAGCAGCATAGTAAATAGTAGAGTATGTCGAAATTCATCGTAGTGTTTACATGATATAACATCTTATTAAACTCGTTGGATCATAACACAAAATAAAATTGTGAACGAAACTTTCATAATTCAATCACTTTTCCTAAATGAGTTAGACATAAAAAATTGAATACAACAATGTTTATTTGGTCTAATCCAAAGACTCAAAGTTTCTTATTGTTTTGAACAAAATGTGTCTCAAGTTTTTATGATCATGATTAATAAGTGCTGCTATCAATGTCAGGATGTTATGTAAGGGAACATAATCCTCGTTGAACAGCTGGCTTGGTTTCGATACTCGCGGTGGGCACAGCACAAATAGCCCATTGTGTAACCTCGTGCTTAATAACATACAAACAAACCGTATTTGAAGGGCGTTTCTGTTACATGAATACGTTTCCGTGCAGTGTAAACATTCCGTCTATAACAAATATCTTTATAAATAACCAAACAATCACGGATATGTTCAGTGTTTTTTAGTTATAAGCCCTCGGATTTGCCGATGAGTCACCGGGAGGCTTTATTGTATGGAAATGAGTTGTTTGAAATATTAATAAAATATGAAAGGTGCATTTTTGTTTAAAGCTAGTCTTATTCCTTTTAACAGATGAGAATATTTGATAATTTTTGACCGTAAAAACTAGAATAAACTGATATTCTGGTATTGTTTTAGAACGAGAAGAATTCTGAGTTCTTTATTTACTTTCACGAAAGCAGAAATTTATTATTTATAAATTAAGAAGAAATACTATCTATTAGTTCAAAACTGGTAGAAAACTTGAGTGAGTTTTTTTCATAAAGTTCATTAATTCTGTAATTTATATTTTTCAGTTGTTTAACTAGAATTCATGCTATACAATACAAATAAACGTAACTACTTAAGACTTACGGCACTTGTGAATAGAACAGCATATTCCTTGTACGTGGACAAGTTGGCATTCGGGTCTTGGCTTTGTATCAACGCAAGAAGTTTTCCAGCAAAAGACTTCGCCTAAAAGACATCGGCACGTCTCGCAGGGATCAGACCTCGGGACTTGAGCACCGTGTGGAAATAACCTTCCTTCAAATGTGCAAACTTTTCCTCCAGTTGGTGAGTCAATTTTTTCTAAAAACAGAATAGAGAGACCTGTTTTTAGCATTTTATATCAACAAAATCTTGAAAGATATCTCCAACTTAACTCTGAATGCTCTTTTTTTCAATTCTAAACCATTTATTCTACGGATGAAACGCTGAATTCAGATTCGTTTATAAGTGTTTAATAAACAGATCAATTAATGGAGGCCTGTCGAGTTATTATTTAGTCTATATAAATAACCTCTAGCCGGGATTCACGCCAACAATATTCTTATTACCATATAAGCGCAGAAACAAAAGGTGGGATGAATAATACATTGACACAAAGGAATAAAGTAAAAATATAATGAACGAAAATTGCATTTCGTTACGTTATGCTCGCTCACCTAACGTTTGTTTCTGTACAAGAACGTCGTACTGATGGGTAGAATCATACTGCTGGTAATTTTTGCTAGGTGTTGGAGCTGGAAGAAAAGAGAATGAATTACTTTTAAAAATTATCCGTTTGATCGGAAGTTATTATATGTTCTACATTTAATCCTAAGAAATCTCCCTTTCTATATATACATACATATATACAGAGGATTGAATACGTCATAATAAAACGATTTTGGAGTCTCACCACGTCCTTACAGTTCAGTTCATTTATGCTCTATCAGACGACCGTGCATCTTGACAATAGCCGTACAACGTAGTTTCCATTACAAAAGGCTCCACCATAAGGCTATCATATCCAAAGTATACCACTCCTCTCTCCATGATTCATCTAGTGTTCGAATATGACGCTTTTCCAGCGCCTGTTTCAATAGTCCGATAACACATTAATCTGTAGACGCTGCGTCCTGCGGATTGACCGGCATGTCTACGGAATAGCATGAGTACTCGTTTCAGTATCTAGCTACTTGGGGTATACGATGGTTGAACAAGAGGTTTTTTGTTTGTTTTTAATTAAGCACAGAGCTACACAGTGGGTTTTCTGTGCTCTGCCCACCACGGGTATCGAAATCCGGTTTATAGCGCTGTAAATCCGCAGACATACCGCTGTGCCACTGGTGGGAACAAGAGGTATGGCTGGAAATCTTATCTTGGTGAATCCACACCCTGCTGATCTCGTTTCCGTACAAAGCCGGTATTTCTGTGGCCAGTAGAAAATGTCATAAGACTTCTTGCAGTTATGAAGGTATACATACACTTCGTCGAATGTCCCCACGTACTGTCAGTTTACCCAGCAATGTATCGTTCTTACAGTCTTCTACAGTTGATCTTCCTTTCCTTGATATGTCACGTGATTTGTGTCGCTTTTCCAGACAAAGATCCTTCTCGGTTATACTGCCTGGAATATGTGTAAGGTTTTTTTTCCCCCACTGACCTTTATGTTCATGGATTCTCACTTGTTACAACACATCTCATTTTGTTTATCACGTCTGGAGTACGACTTGTTACAGATTTCTTTCTAGATGGTCACGGTGCCCCAAGATGATCAATATTCCTTTGTTTTCCAAAGCTGTTAAGTAAAATGAATATCACAGTTTTGGAAATTCTAAATCCACATCTGAATAAATCTTTATGATCCGAATGTATGAATACTTTGCGGCGGAAAGGGTTAGCTGTTACATCCCTTCCAAGATCCATCAGTAAATGTCAAAACGTAATTCAGATACAGTTTCACCACTACATTATATCGGCTGTAGTTGTCATGTGACCTTCTGATATTCATTTTAGTATAACACTCAACCTCCTGTATGTATATTAGTCTTTTCTTTTCTTTGTTTTTCTTTTGCTTGTAGAAACATTACCTCGATTGTTTTTATTTGAAATAACTCTGACAGTAGTTATACAAATTCATAAAATTTGGAATATTTGACACGTATTGGTTGAAACTACGTTTTGATGACAGTTCATGTTTTAAATTATATTACATAACTCACGAATGACAATATTTTTAGGTTCATTTTGTCATTACTCTTGTGAGAAGTAATTGACTATTTTGCACTACAACCACATAGCGTACACGTGCGTGTATTTAAATCAACCAGATTCGTAACTGTTCTGAATGTTAAACGACAAATTTCAGGCATATATTGAAAATATCACGTGTGTACTTAGTCAAATGTATTTATGACAAATTATACTTATATTGAAATGTGTGTGTGTGTATAGTGTAAGTACAGGTTCTCACAATATTAAGTTTACGTTAGTTAGACTGATAGGTAGATATATAGGCAGACAATCAAATAGCCAAATAAATAGATAGATAGAAGTAATGACTGTATTTTGATATCTTTATTGGGTATTATCAGCCTGATATTCGAAATCAACATAAAATATAAATCAATATTACCTCACAAAAAGTTTCACAAGTTTCTTCTTAAGTAACAGTCATTTTTAAAAGTATATTACGTATTTTTTAAAAATATTTATCTCGTTTAACGACACCAATTAAGCTTTAACCAAAAAACTAAACATCAAGAGTAATATAATTTTACCATGTGACTGTTCTATTCACAAATCAAATTAAGTTCAATTTGTTTCGTGCCATAGCAACCACTTTTCAAAAGTTGAAAAAAATTCAAAATTAAAATAGGATCATCAATTTGATTGCAAAATAAACAAAAACTAATAAAGCTTTTTTTCTTCTTTTATTTAGCTTAGAATTAATCTTATCATAAAATCGGGACAGCACACGATTTATTACAAAACTTATAACAGAAGTTTTGAATTGAAGATCCTTTGTTTGTTTGTTTCAGAGTTTCGTATAAAACTACACAAGGATTATTGTTTTGTTTTGGATATTAGCGCAAATCTATTTAAGGGCTATATGCGCAGGCCGTTCCTAATTTTTTGAACTGATAGACAGCCTGCACCACCAAGTCTTGTTCTACTCTCGTCTTATTGAGTATGAGTATTTCACTGGAACCTTTATAATGCACATAAGGTGTAGTGCAAGTTTAAGAGTAATGGGTTGCGAACCATAAATCCTGAAATCCATAGTCCGAGCAAGCTTACCACTAGCTCATGCCCAGCCCTAATGAATTAAAGCACTCTGATCTATAATTGTCTAGAATGAAAATGGGTTAAATTATAATTGAATTTTTTGAGCGCAAAGCTACACAATGGGCTATCTGTGCTCAGTTCACAGCAGAGAATCGAACCCCAGAGTTTAGAATTGTAAGTCCAAAAATCTTAGCACTGTTGTGTTTTAAAGATCTTGAATAATCTATTTTAGGTTATGTTTTTGAATTATGTTTTAATGTAAAGGTTAGAAATTCTAGAGTTATACTGAAGATTTATCGAATGTAGTGTATTGTTACTACAGCGGAAGTCGCGCGACGCTGGAAGCATGCGCTGGAGTTCTAGAAAGATCGAGGAACCTGTCGAACGTCCTAGGGTTTGCTAGACACGCGCTCTTATAGTATATAAGCCGGCAAATAAAGTGACGGGGATGAATAATTGCAGACAGAGAGATATAGAGACAGATAATCGAGTCAAGCCGTAAGTAAAGTGCGTGAATCGTTGTGAATTCTAGCGTGTGTTTAAGTTAAAGTGACTGTGGAAATTAAGTGTATTACAAAGTTGTATTGAGAAAGCATAAACTAGTTTTATTTAAGAAAGGACTTGTATCTCTGAAGTTTTTCGGAAGGAATTTTTACGGGAAATTAACAAACGACCAGAGACGTAACAGTATGTTTAGAATCTCATATCCTGATCACAATATTTATTTCAAATATACTTGTTAAAAAGTTTATAAGTGACAGTTTTATTGGAAATTCATGACTAAATTTAAATTTGAAACTTTCATTTTATCTGAGTTTGAAATTTATAGGTGAGTAATAAAAACTGCTCAATGGCATGTTTATCAGGTTCATGAAATGAAGAAAAATAAAAGTTAAGGTATACGGATGTAATATCTTTTGTATTAGATAAGTATTCAGAAAATCTGGCTAATTACAAATTTCTAAATATGAAACTTACCACATGTTCTCAAAGCAAAAAGATTAGTGGTGAAAACAGCAAACCAATACAAACTTAGGAGTTTCATTTCTGCAAAATAAAGACAAACGTTAAGGAAAATATCAAAGTAATGTTGTATATATTTATAGACATTAATATGCATATTGAGTACATTAAACGAAAATCTTTTTTGCTTATGAAAATTGAGTATCAAATGTTCTTCATAAGCATAGTTTTGTTATCACGCCTTTCAATTGCTATAACTTTTCATTGCAACTGTATTATGTCTTAGTCATACGAATGTGATAACATACTGAACATGATCTACGGATGGATTCTTTCTCTAAATCTATCGAGCACTTAGATTGAAATTAGTGTTCTTATGGAGTCCTGGAATCTTAGGTTCATTTGGCATGCTAACCTTCGTACCGTGCTCGGGCCTTATAAATAGCAATAATGGACAAATGGAAAAATTCCTATATGTAACGTACTGTCAATGTTTGGAGGTATAACATCATCATGTACGTAGCTTGTTTGTTTTTAAGCGCAAAGCTTCAAAATGGGCTACATGCGCTATGCCCAGAGCGGGAATCGAAATCCGACTTTCTTATTACAAACCTTCAAAGTTACTGCAATGCCCCTGAAGGGCACATGTATATAAACTAAATCAGAAGGACTTATTAAGTGCACTACTTTAAGATAAAACGCTTATTTTAAAGAAAAGAAAAAAAGGCCATTCTAATTGTTTACACGCGCCCTCTTATAGCAAAAATAAAAATTCGCCTCCGGGCTTTTGAGCCGCAGGAGCGTTATAAGAGCAACGGTCAAATCCCACTATTCGATTAGAGTAACCCATGAGTTGACGGTGGGTGGTGTTGACTAGCTGCCTTCCCTCTTGTGAGTCTAGTTTATCATTTTAAAATTAGGGACGGTTAGTGCAGACAGACCTGGAATAGCTTTGCGTGAAATTTCACAAACAACAACAACAATTGTTATCTATGTTACAAAACAAATAAAATATGTTTACAGGAAAAAATATAGCATCTCATTCCATAACTATTCTATGTCAATAGTAAGTGAAACACAAGAATATCTTTTTTCGAGTACTCTATATATATACATTAATTCACGATTTTTTATGCCATTTAGCATATCAAATAAGGAAAAAAACACCAAGTAACGCGGGCCCGGCATGGCCAGATGGTTAAGACGCTCGACTCGCAATCTGCGGGTTCGCATCCCCATCCCACCAAACATGC
>NW_013668117.1:61800-69585 GCF_000517525.1 Limulus polyphemus
ACGGCTAGCGCAGATAGCCCTCGTGTAGCTTTGCGCGAAATTCAAAAAAACAAACAAACCAAGTAACGCTTTCTTGTCAAGTTCTTTTTGTACCAAAACAGCTAAATTCTAGTTCGAGTTAAGAATAAAGCAGTCTTCTAGTTTAGAGGTTTTAACTCCGGTCTACAATTGGGTTTTCTACGGGTTTTATCCTAAATTCTTTACACGAGTCTATTATCTCATTGTTCGGCGAGTGTGGTTAATCCTCGAGGTTCTGGATTAGGAAGATCATACCATTCAAATATTTTAATGAAATACCGCTGACCCGACAAACTGAATTTGGACACTAAAATGCTAACTTGAAATGTAAAATGACATTTGAAACCTGGTTTCTACACGCTTTCAAACGTATATATCAGTTGTAAATAAATCACAAAGTGAAGGCGATATCCCAGATTATTTTATTTCTAACTCAGGATTGTAAAATACCCAAATAGTCCCAGATTCTGAAGAAACTCACTACCAGAACGATATTACATCCTATTGTGTAATGTTTTACGGATCACCAGAGTCGTCTAAATCACAGTCTGCCTAACGTCACTTCCGCTAGAGGTGAGTATATAAGGTTCATTTAATTTCATGATTTTTTTTAGATAAAAAAGCTGCAGCAAACTGAAATCCGGTTCGTTCCAGAATACTCGTTAGTCTACCCTATTTTTTTAAATAAATGTTACAGATGGCGGAACTAATGACCTAGTTGATGATTTTTGTAAAGCTATGAACTATATCTAAGTTAATGTCGTCGGTTGCTTGATAAAACAATACAAAATGAATACATATTTATCTATAATATTGTGGATGTTATCTTCTAAGAAACGAAAATACTTGTCAGTAGTTGTCTTTCGGCTACGAAGTCATTACCTCTTTTTCACTATGTTTAAAAAAATGAGGTGAAAATGAGTAACTGGCCGTAGATGTATATGTATTTATCTGGATTGAGTAAACTGATATTCATTGTGATCGACTAAACTGATATTTATCTGGATTTAGTAAGCTGATGTTTATCTTGGTTGATTAAACTTATTTCAGAATTCATTAGGAGGAATCTCTGTCCAGTAAAGTTGGGTGTTAAAGACGGCTCTGCAACAAGGAGGAAATATCGACTAACTATAAAAGGACTTTTTAATATAGCCTACATCATTGTTTATTGATCGTTAGTGTTCATGGTTGAGCAAATCACTAGTGTTATGAACTCTATCAAAGCCTATATTGTTCCTCTGAACAAAATCTTTATTTGGTTGTGGCTCCTAAACTCGAAGTCTATTTGGTAAGAGCTCTGGAAAGCTGTATGCCGTTTTTAGACCTAATAACAGTTACAGAAATTGTTCATCAGTTATTAACATATATCTTACTATAGTGGCTGTCCACTTCTGTTTTGAATCAAGTTTCATCACTGTGTAAGATTTTTTTATTGTAGGCCTAAAATTCGTTAAAAGAAGTATTCCCAATAATTTGTTAACAAATGTTTCATGTACTTGTCAAAGAGGATGGCCAACAACTGGTCCACAAACATCTCATGTGCTTGTCAAAGAGGATGGCCAACAACTGGTTCACAGATGTCCCATACATTTGTCAAGGGGGATGGCCAACAACTGTTTCACAAACATCTCATGCACTTGTTAAAGAGTATGGCCAACAACTACTTCATAGATGTCCCATAGATTTGGCAAGGGGGATGGCCAACAACTCTTTCACAAATGTATCATGCACTTGTCAAGGAGGATGGCCAAAACTGGTTCACAGATGTCTCATGCACTTGTCAAGGAGGATGGTAAAACTTGTTCACAGATGTCTCATGTACTTGTTAAAGAGGATGGCCTACAAAGGGTTGGCAGATGTCCCACACATTTGTCAAGGGGGATGGCCAACAACTGTTTCACAAACATCTCATGCATTTGTCAAAGCGGATGGCCAACAACTAGTTCATAGATGTCCCATAGATTTGTCAAGGGGAATGGCCAACAACTGTTTCACAAATGTCTCATGCACTTATCAAGAAGGATGACAAACAACTGGTTCACAGATGTCTCGTGCACTTATTAAGGAGGATGGCCAATAAATGGTTGACAAATGTCTCATACGTTTATCAAGGGGGTTGGCCAACAGCTGGTCAACATATGTCCAATACTTTTGTCAAGGGGGGATGGACAACCACTAATTCAGAGATGTCCCATACATCCAACAAGAAGGATGGTCAACAAATAATTCATAGGTGCCCGCGCTGGACATGGTAGCAAATGTGGCCTTTAAGTTTAATCTTAAAAATGTTCAACTGGGCTTTGATTTATTCGAAATGTTACTAAAATAAGATAATTGAAGTCACTGTTGTGCTATTTTTAACCCATTTCGGACAATACAAGCACAATATTACGTTTAAAGAATCCTTATTAATTGGGGTTGAAATGCAGCATAATTGGAAGGACATGATCAGCTACATCATTCAAGTACACTCTGGATGTAACTTGCTATTTTAAAGGAATTAAGTGAAGAACTGTTACAATGAGTATGTTCGCCGTATCACTAAACCACCTTCAGCAGACTTCACAGTTGAAACAACACGAGGAGGATCAAATGCATCATATGGTTTTCGCTACATTACCATTTTATATTCAGAAACGGCGACAAAACACGTAATAGGGTTTCAACGATTCTCTGTCTACAAATATCACACTAACTACTACTAAAAGTATACGTTCCTCTTTGCATTTGAGATAAAAGGTTTGTTTATTATGACTGTCGACTAGCATATAACCTTAAAAGTTATATATACCTTTTATATTTTCTTACACATTTTTGTAAGTTTTTTGGGTTTACATATGTGTTACTGGCGTGATATTGGGCTGATTTGATAATTAATGAATTGTATTTTATTTGGATTTGAATTTCGTTTTTTCTAAGCATAACAATTTTGAATTTTGCGGTAAGGAGCAATTTGAGCATTAGGCTTGAATCTGACATTTAAGAATTTTGTTTTATTTCGTCACTGTTATATAGTGCTCAATTTTCGCCTATATACTCTCTGTATAAATAGCATAATTTGACTATATATGTACATACACATACGTACAAAATCTCGACTGTTGTAAATCCTTATTAAAAACCAGTCTCATGTAATACACATTGCTTTGTTGGAATATGAATTAAAACGATTGATTTAGCTCACTGGCACAATGCATAAAACAGCTTAGTACGTTATTTTTAGCTCACCACCTTTTAATACATCAAGCCGACGTATTTATTATTTTGACCAAGTGATTTTGAGAGAATATCCATTAAATGGTCGATGTACGCTCAACTTGGTCTATTATTTAAGTATTATCGCTAGGGATAGTTTCTTTATGAAAAATAGCATTAGTCTGAACAAACAGGTAAAATCTGGTCGAAACATTACATACAATTTCAGCACTTACAGTTTTATGCATCGATAAATTCACGCATACTATACTGCTTTTTACTGCTTCGATTCATGTTCGTTCTGTTTAATTTATAATTTAGACATTCACTAACAAATGGTGTTGCTGACGAGGTTATTTCATGATGCTGTGAGTGAGGTTATTTCATGATGCTGGCCAGCATCATGAAATAACCTCACTCAGAGTCATGAAATAACCTTGCCAGCATCATGAAATAACCTCACTCAGAGTCATGAAATAACCTTGCCAGCATCATGAAATAACCTTGCCAGCATCATGAAATAACCTCACTCAGAGTCATGAAATAACCTTGCCAGCATCATGAAATAACCTCACTCAAAGGTTATTTCATGGTGCTGTGAGTGAGGTTATTTCGCTTCGCTTCACAGTATGGTGTGTAAACGTTTATGATACAGACTCAGTTTATGCTTCACTCCTAAAAACGAGTTTCTGTGTTGATTAAACATAAGGTATTTATAAAGGAAAAGAAATGTATTGGGATGGCTCTTTCAAATTAAAGATGCAAGCTTAAAACCAAATATACTATACAAAAATATCAAAATTATAGATGCAAGATTAAACCCAAATATACTGTACAAAGATATCAAAATTAAAGATGCAAGCTTAAAACCAAATATACTGTACAAAGATATCAAAATTAAAGATGCAAGCTTAAAACCAAATATACTGTACAAAGATATCAAAATTAAAGATGCAAGCTTAAAACCAAATAGACTATACAAAGATATCAAAATTATAGATGCAAGATTAAACCTAGATGTACTATACAAAGATATAAAAATTAAGGGTGCGAGATTAAACTCAAATAGGCTATACAGAGATATAAAATTTAAGATGTAAGGTTAAACATAAATATACTAGGGGACCAGAAATAATAAAATACGTAAGAATAAACCGAATCATAGTAGAGATATCAAAATTAAAGATGCAAGATTAAACCTACATATAAAAGAGATGCCAAAAATTGAACATGCGATAATAAACCCAAAAATGCTTTTAAAAGTATCCCTTTTGAAGAAATAAAATAAACCATGGATAGTAAAATGAGCTTTAAGTGACTTTTCTGGAATTTTCTTTATGACAACCAGTATTTATTTTTTGTAGAAAAAAAATTAACAAATCATTTCTACCTTCAGGCTATTTTATCCCAAAAATGCTGTACTGTAAAAATATTAACAATAACTACAGGATCTAAGCAATGGTGCTCGTTTATCTAGTTCACTAACTTACTTCAAGTGTATATCGCACGATGGCGCTGCTCACGTAGTTATTTTGGTCGATGAATAAATTTCATGCATTTAGAACATTTTTCGAAATTCCCCGAATTTTTCTTACGGATAACTGTTTAACAGCGGGAGAATTTGTCACGATGTCCTCTTAAATTTGACATTATTTTCAGACAAGTTAGAAAATATATATATATATGTGAAATTTACAAAAAGTAAAACGAAAGTAAAATAATTCGTTGTAAGTTATTGATTCCGAACGACTTGAAGCAGCGTTCGCGAAACAAACATATTCGTCTCCCAACTGAATAAATCACAAATACTTCAAATGGCAGTTTGAGGAGATGTTAAGAATTTTATAAAGATTCAGCTAATGAGCTAAATGCTGAATTATTTAATATACATAATTAATGGGTCTTTCTAATGGGTAAGTGCTTGTTGAAACTGTGGCATGAAGATTCTTTCAAGTGTACCGAAACGTCGTCTCTCATTTCAATAGACAGGTTATCTATCAGAACGTTTCTCTTTATGTAAACATTTAGTTTTTTTCAAAATGCCAGAAAGCTGATTAAATAAGAGATTACCAAATCCAAACGAAATACTAAAACAACCTCAATACAAAAAACAAAACAAAAACGAATTTAAATTGAATGAAGAATTAAAATTACTTTTGGTCGAATAAATATGCTTAATCTGTAAGGTTTTCGGTTTCATCCCAAACCTCGTTCTTACTCCATCTTTTTAAAACAAAATAATTGTTTGTTTGTGAAACTCGCCCAAAGCTGCTTGAGGGCTATGTACATTAGCCGTCCATAATTGAGCAGTGATAGAATAGAGGGAAGGCAGTTAGTGAACACCACCCACCGCCAATTCTTGGGTATATCTATTTAGCAATGAATAAAGTGGATTGACCACCAGGTTAAAACGCCTCCGGGGCTAAAAGGGTGAGCATGTTCGGTGACAGAGATTCGAACCCGTGACCTTCAGATTGCGAGTCAAGCGCCCAAACCACCAGGTTATTCGGCTTTCTATCTTAATTTAACAAGTGGGTTTTCGCCATCTGTTAGTCAGGTGAATTTTAATTTGAAAACACATATCTGGTGTACATTATAACCATGATGTTGTGCAAAAATAAACAAAAGTGGTTAAAAATACGTTGTTGTTGTTCTCTCTCTTAGAAATGTGGTTTAAATATGATTTGTTTGTTTGAAATTAAGCACAAAGCTCCTCAATGGGCTATCTGTACTCTGCCCACCACGGGTATCGAAACCCAGTTTCTAATGTTCGAAGTCCGCAGACATACCGCTGTGCCACTGGGGGGCCGGTTTAAATATGAATAGATATTACAGTGAACTAAAATGTGTAGTCATGTTACCAAAACGTGATTTATTAGGTTATTAATATATTAATTTATGGTCAGGGCAAGCTATCTACTTAGACCTAAACTAAATATCAACCCACTAGTGAATATAGCTAATTAGATATACTATTATTACGTTATTGCAAAAAACTATAATGCATAATTTCATCAGCTTGTGACATTTTCGACCGTGAACACATACTTGTTAGATCCTGTCACCTTTGTACTTGAACTATTCGTAATCTGCCCATTGTAGGTATCGAAACCTAAATTTTAGCATTATAAGCCCTTAGACAACTGCTGAGCCAGCGAGAGACATCGCCTTCGTGAAAGTTTAACTGTGTGGAATAAAAATAATGAAGAACTTTTATGAAAAAAGTCCAGAATTTCCTAAAGTGAAATGGACTTTTTCATTTTAGTTTTCTAACCTTCCTTTAACAATGCGCTAATCAGAATAGCTTCAAACTTGAAATTAAAGTGTTTTTTTTTACATTTAATACTGTCTAATCGTTATCAGAAAAAGATAATTTCAGCATACAGATTTTATATATATATATTGATAAAGTAATTTTAATTTACTCAATTATCTTACACTACTTTTTGCTGTGTGTTCTGGTTTTATTGTCTGAAACAATACTGCTATTAATACGGTATATAAAATATATTTTAATATATTGTTTTTTAAATTTATAGATAGCATTTTAAAATATTCTACTTACTACTGTATAGTACAGTACACATCGAAATAATATCAGTTGTTTGCACTTGGTTCTGTGTTGCACCTAGATCCTGGACAAGATGATGACGAGTGAATTTTTCCGAAACCGGTCTAGTTTAACAGCTCGACGAAAGACACAATTCCGGTATTATCAAATTTACTTCGGTCTGTTTATTAAAAAAAAATCTGGATTATCTATCTCTTGAAACCTCGACTGCTACATTACTCGTATCATAAACTAAAGCCACGTTATTTGTTATGATGAACGACTCAAACTGGTGTAGTTTCTTGGATCATATACACGTAGTGTGCGTGTTTGACTCTGGACCTTACCATGTACAAAACTTTCCAGGATCAGCAGTTCAACCTGGGGAATTCCAAAGATATGGGGGAAAATGAAATATAAATTTTCCCGTAATTCTTAAAACACGGAAGGCATGATTTCGCATGTAACATCTATATTTCCGGATTAGTTGCTGCGTGCAATAAAATAACTCTGGTTCCATACAGGACATTAACTGTGTTTTTATGAATCTATACATAATATACGCAGACAGGTCTTTTAAAATATGTTTGGAAGCCAAAACAAGTATATTAATTAGCAAAGCATAGAAGAGAAACTGTAGAATTTGATATTTTGGCCATAGTTCCCTAAGGTTTTCTATGTAACATAACATAAACAGGGATTATAAAGAGAAAATGTATACATCATAAACCCTTGTACGATCCTGATAAGCTAAGTAAAAAGATTCGAGACATTTATTTGTATCATGTGTGGAGGGTTTGACCTTGTAAACTGGCATATAAAAGGCATAACACAACACTTACAGGTCCGTACGCAGAATGTTTGAGAAGAGGGTTCTAATTTGTGAGATCAAAAGCCAACACATATTGTGCTAATGCCATGCGGGTATGGGAGAATTCTCCCCCCCCCCCATAAGTTTATAAAAAATAGGTGCTATGAGATTAAATTTTGAACCAATTTTGCACCAAATATAGCTTAACTAA
>NW_013668117.1:70585-75092 GCF_000517525.1 Limulus polyphemus
GGCCATGGTGGATACCCCATCATATCTTTCACCATGCGATTCATTTAGAGATAATCCAACATCATTCAATATCTTTGTAATTACATATACAATATCTGTCGCTCTGACCATCTGTAGCTTAGGAAAGACATTATATTCTTCCTTAATTTCACAGCATTGCAAACACACATTTATAAAATATCTATTAAAAGGTCATTGTAATTATTTATTTACGTATGTATATTTGGTCTAATCCAAAGACTCAACGTTTCTTATTGTTTTGAACAAAATGTGTCTCAAGTTTTTATGATCATGATTAATAAGTGCTGCTATCAATGTAAGGATGTTATGTAAGGGAACATAATCCTCGTTGAACAGCTGGCACACTGAACATATCCGTGATTGTTTGGTTATTTATAAAGATATTTGTTATAGAGGGAATGTTTACACTGCACGGAAACGTATTCATATAACAGAAACGTCCTTCAAATACGGTTTGTTTGTATGCTATTAAGCACGAGGTTACACAATGGGCTATTTGTGTTGTGCCCACCGCGAGTGTCGAAACCAATTTTTAGTTATAAGCCCTCAGATTTGCCGATAAGCCATCGGGAGGCTTTATTGTATGGAAATGAGTTGTTTGAAATATTAATAAAATATGAAAGGTGCATTTTTGTTTAAAGCTAGTCTTATTCCTTTTAACAGATAAGAATATTTGATAATTTTTGACCGTAAAAACTAGAATAAACTGATACTCTGGTATTGTTTTAGAACGAAAATAATTCCGAGTGTAACTGTTAAATGACTTATTGGAATGTACTACTTTATCACGTCGACTATGCACTGAAAGAATGGTAGCACAAAGACCGCAAAGAATGTCATTCAGTTTCAAGGCTGTATAATAACCATGGATATTTTTCAAGCCAAGCCATTTTAAACTTGTAGTTACACCCATGAGAAAAGGTGGTAGTAAAAAGTTTAGTGGTGCCATAGGAGTATTTTTCAGTAATTGATAGATTACTAATAGCTTGGCATTTTCCATCAAGTGATTTTGTTGATGTCAATAAACTGCCAATGTCAATGTATGGTTCAGAAATACCATGACAATTCTGTTATGACTCCATGATCAATGTAGTGCAGCGCGATGCTGATGGTCCAGGAAGAATGGAGTTGTCGGTGTTTGAAGCAGTTTGAGGCTCAAGTAAACCAGTTTGCATATCATCACCACAAGAATATAGCTCAATAGTGTCAACCTCATAAGCTTCACATTCAGTATATAGCTTTAACATAATATTGTAGTTTATATTGTACATAAAATATATAGTAACGATTGTTGTTGTACTCATCTATATATATAGACAAATAATAATATCATGTATAGGTATTCATGGATTAAACACAAATTTGTAATATAAAACACCAAACATATGCATAGTACAACACAAGATAGCTACTCTAATTGCATGTCAAAGGTTATATTAGCTACTAAAGCAGCACAGCTACTTAGTACTCTACCTTGGTCATCATATGCCAATCGTTTTCTCTTGCTGGCTAAAAACAAACAAACATTCGTATAGCACTGCAATCAGTTTCACTTAGGCACTTCATTCTGTTCAGTAAGAAGTGTCGAAGGTCTAGTTTATATATCGTACACTGTGTAGTCCCGCGACCCACATTCTTACTCCTATAGCGGGTAATGGATCTAGGATTAATACAGTTATCAGCTCCTTCCTTGTACCAAAGTAAAAACCTGCAAAAATGCTTACATCTCAAACCCACAATCACTTTATAACCCTATTTCTGTAACACAGCGAAGGTAGTCTGTGTTCAAAACAACGTGTAACTGTTAAATATACAGTTTAACAACGTGTAACTGTTAAATATACAGTTTAAGTTTATTGCGAATATTTTGATTTGGACAGTTTATATATCGCGGGTGTTATATTTAATTATTTTTAGAAGCGAGAGTTTATGGCAAGTTTGTTTACGTAATTGTTTACGAATCGTACATTGTGTAGCGTGTACGTTCACTTATTATGAGTTAACGGTTGTTATATTGTTGCGTCATGTTACTAGAGCTTTCTGAATTTTTTTTCGGTGTTTTGAGTATTATTGAATCAGAATATCTATATTGCGTGGAATGTTCTAGAATTCTGTCGGGTTATAAAGACGCACCGAAAGATTATTATTTAGATCTAGACTGCGTGATTGTGAGTTTAGCGATAAAGAGAATATATTGGCGATTTTAAAAGTGGAATTATCAGAGACTATATTGTAATAACAGAGCAGAGAAGAATAATTCGTCTTGTCATTTGTGTTCCAAAGTAATTCAACCAGACTGTGTGGACTTTGACGAAAAAGAGACAATTACTTAAAGCTTTAGATGGAACTGTGATAATCAACAGTGTAATGAACACTGATATATGCGTTTCACTTGTTTTACTATATTATTTTAAATCAAGTGGACTGTGGTACTGTTTGTTTATTGTTGAAATTAATCATCAGTAAGTCGCAGACACCTATTGTAAAGAATCCGGCCTACAAACTTGACAGTAGCAATACGGCTCGGGCTTCCAATTGCAATGTGTCAATAGAAGCCTTTGCATGCGACTACTTCAAGCCAAAAATGTTGATGCTTTAATAGAAGAATTATCAGAAATGCCCGCCCTTCGGGCAGGTATAAGTGCTACTTGCTGCGGAAGGCTATTGGGCCTTTTCTGGAATTGTCTGACAGTTCTACAACAATGTACTCATACTTGACATTCAATAATATTCACCATCCATGGGAAAGATGATTTTGTTTTTAATTTTAGTTTAAAAACGGGCTATCATACAGCATTACATCATATATTAGATTTTATTGAAGTATTTCTATGTAGACATAGTTATAAATGAAAAGTGCCTTGCTTTTCTGTTGCAACAATCATGAGATTTTCACTAAAGAAAAACAAATAATGTTTTAAGTTTGTTTTTTGATTGGTTGAATCTGAATCTTACTCCTTTTTGTATGTAATTTTTATTGATTAAATCTGAAACATATCATTTTTGTGGAAACTTCAATTGTTTTGTCTATTGCTCCGCTATAAAATACTGCATAGTTATAACAATATTACCGAGTTATGATTGGTGATGATCGGTGCGGTAGTTTCCGAGATCTTAAGCTCCATTATAATAAGATGTGGACTTCGTATAAAACGTTAAATACCACAAGCAGCTGCGCTATAACTATATATATATACTTTTTTTACCTCACAAAAATAGGAGATTCGGCTAACTAGAATTTATTTGAATTGTGTTTTTACTTGCTATTTTGTAAGGGTAAAATTGAGTCAGATTAACGAATCTGGGATGATTCTCGATTATGATTTCTCAGCGCTTTTTTTGTAACAAACGGAATACAAAAATTGTGAAGAAAATTTATTATATTTGAGACTGTAAGCTGTAAAGATACTAAACTGGTTGTATCGCTTGTCTTCAGTTACTCACCATTCCGATACATTGAACTGAGTTTCGAACAGGGACACCCACCCCTATACACGCACTGCAAAGTCTTATCGCTTTTCTTTCGAAACAAACCAGGAATAACAAATTTCGCTCATTCGAACATTTTTTTGAGATAGTACAAAATAAATTTAATAAAAAAGTTTAAAAGCATATGAACGACCCCTGGGGTTATCAGTGCCTTCAGTTGCTCGCCCTTCTAGAAGATGGTTCATTGCTGTAGGTTTGTTTGTTTGTTTTGAATTTCGCGCAAAGCTAGACGAGGGCTATCTGTGCTAGCCGTCCCTAATTTAGCAGTGTAAGACTAGAGGGAAGTCAGCTAGTCATCACCACCCACCGCCAACTCTTGGGCTACTCTTTTACCGACGAATAGTGGGATTGATCGTACATTATAACGACCCCACGGCTGAAAGGGCGAACATGTTTGGTGGGACTGGGATTCGAACCCGCAACCCTCTGAATGCGAGTCGAGCGCCCTAACCACCTAACGCTCACGGTTATAATAAAAAATAATTAGTGGGAACTCATAAAATAAAACATTTTACTTGGGAAGTAAATCCGATATCTTCAAAATATCTTTGCGAAGTTGAGGCTCAAGCTAAAATTGACGGTAATCCGATCTCTTTTTTTTTCTGACTATATTTAGAGCATATAAAAGAATGCTTTTGAAAAGTTGAATATCGCATATACGATTTCCGTTTGGAACACCAGGACAATGGCGTAGTTTGTTCGTTCGTTTATAGCTACTAAAATCGAAAAAAGCAGGATTTATTTTTAATGATGCGTCACCGAATCGAAGGGCTAAAAGGTCTAGGAAATGGGGCCCGGCATGGCCAGGTGGTTAGGGCACTCGACTCGCAATCTGCGGGTCGCGGGTTGGAATCCCCGTCACACCTAACATGCTCGCCCTTTCAGCTGCTGGGCGTTATAATGTGACGGTTAATCTCACTATTCGTTAGTAAAAGAGTAGCCCAAAAATTGACGGGGGTGATGACTAGCTGCATTCCCTCTAGTGTTTCACTGCTAA
>NW_013668117.1:76045-88137 GCF_000517525.1 Limulus polyphemus
GCAGATCAATTACTCACTGTCTACACACACACATTATTCTCTCGTCACGTTGTCACCCTCTTTTATATACCAGACTACCCTATATCTAGTAAATACTAGAGCATTCGCCAAGGTACAGGACAGTTCTAGAAAATAGGTGGCGCCACACCAGTCACGTGACCTCGGTGACGCAACAATATTCATAATATAAAAATTTAAATATCAATGATAGTTTCATTTCTTACCAACAGATGGTGCGTCAATCTCACACGAACGAGCAGTTATTAAGAACTTAGTGTGTAATTGAAATGAGCTCTGTTAAATACTATATAGATAAGCAATAAAAAATTAGATGTATTAGGAAAAAAGATTAATATGTTTATTTTATTTTTTAAAGTCAGCGATAAATAGTGGAATAATTAACTAAACGCAATTTTCTTGAAAGACTAAAATAAAAAGAAATCATCAGGAGAAATAACTGGTTGCTAATTCCTCGGAGAAAATACTCCTCAGATTTCGTTATATGAAACATGTTCGCTGCTGATTCCTAAAAGAAAAACGTCCGTAGGATGGTTGGTATTTCCTGTTTCCTAGGGCAAGAGTTTATTTGTCTAAATCACAATGGGCTATCTGTGCTGTGACCAACACGCGGATATCTATATTAGATTATTTTGCGTAATAAGATCACAGATGTATCGTCGAGGAGCTAAATTCTTGCTCGATGTTCCTTAAAACAAGAATCCACATTTTTTGTTCTAAGTGGAGATTGGCTGGTTATTTATCAGGTCAACGTGTTTAACTGCTTTTTGCATTTGTGGTGGAAAAGTATATTTGTTTGTAGATAAGCACAATGGGCTATCTGTGTTGTGCCCACCACGGGTATCGAACCCCGGTTTCTAGCGTTATAAGTCCACAGAAATACCGCTGTGCTACTGGGGGGGGGGAGCGTGTTGGAAAAGCGTTGAACCCCAAATCTTATAGACAAGCTTCGTATTTTCTATTGATTTACAGTAAATAATTATGTTACTGATTCGATAATGTGTTCAAAAGCGGAGGACATTATTTGTTGTTCTACTACAAATCTGTATATATATTTTAATTTTCTTTTTAACAAGCCTAAAATTAATTTAGGTTACTATATGGTGAAGTAAAACCGACTCAAAACTCCATAGATATTAGAAATGTGTATTTCACTGAAGTTCTGTTATTTTGGATACGTATTTTGAACTTAAACAGCAATAATCACAGAGAAATACTAACCCTCTTTTTTTCGTGCAGCTCAGTGACTAAAGTCAAGAAGATTTGTTTGAAGTTAAGCACAAAACTACACAATAGGTTATCTGTGCTCTACTCACCGTGAGTATCGAAATCTGGCTTCTAGCATTGTAAATCCGCAGACATACCTCTGTGCCACTGGTAGGGGCAGTCAAGAAGAAGAAGAAAGTATAAAAATCGGTGTTTTGTGTTTTTTTTTCTTTTTAGTTTTTAAAGTTTAAATCATTACTACCTGACTCAGTGTTGTTCTCAGTGTTTTTGTTATTGTTTAGTAAGAACATTTATCGACTAAACTATTGTTTTCATCAGAAAATAGAGAATAATCTTGTGGAATAAAAACAGTTAACCGTTTACTTTCTGGCTAGAGGTTTGGCTTTACATATCCTTGACACTTTATTTCCCAATTTTGTAGCTTTTTAATAAAGAGGGTTCAGAGTAAAATTACCCTTTCTTGTTACAGGAAAGTTGATAAAATTGACGTTCTATGTGTTTATTGAAAACTATATGATAACGTCTTGATTCAGTGAGCTGCTATTCACGTGAGAACAAACTCGACGTTCCCTGAAATCGTCTTAGTTTAATAACCCTTTGCCATAATTTTTCTGAAAAAAAACAAACAAGATATGTGGCTTGGTGAGTTATTTTTACCGTCCGTTCACCTCACTCAAATCCTTTTACTTCCAGGAAAACGTGTTAGCGCAATTTAGCAAAGAACGTGTGTACTTTCGGTTTTTCAGTTACCAAGGTCAGTCATTGACAGGATATTGATAGGGTTTGTAGCTCTTTTACCCGACAAATTAATTATGTAAACGTTTATGTGAAAGCAGAATAATTCCGCACAGTAATCAAGAAATCATGTATTTGTCTAACATTTTACTTGCTAATCTATATAAAAATCAGGTGAATATATATTTATGAATATGTATTTACATCCATAAAAGAAAAATGACACTTCGCGAAACCAGTTGCTAATATTTCGTTAAAGCACTTCGACTAAATTTAAATTCGTCTGAGGACCTTTTGTTTTTACTATAATATATACTTCATTGGACTGTCTATAAATTTATAGTTTACGATGTACTTAGGGCCTATTATGTTTTCCTAAAATCTGAACATTAGCTATAAAATGAATATAGATAAGGTTAATTTGTTTATTAACATTAGAAAAAGAGCAATGTCTAAGGCCTAACTTGATTATTTTGGCATGGTTATTCAACTTATTTAAAATTATATGTATGAAAGCAAATATATTTTATTATGTGTATCTGAAACCTGTAAAAATAAATATAGATACGCAACATTCCGCGATTGTTTGATTGCTATAGGTGAAAGCTACTACATGCTAATTAGCAAAAAACTAACTGCAATAACATAGTATTGTAACAGCTTCTATAGTTGGCGGGATTTTGGGGAGTAAAACGAAGAATGCAAAGTCCATCTAATAATATTTCCCTACAGCAGAATCAATATCACTTACTAAACGACCCAATAATCCATAATAATCCACTCTAGCTTAACTCGCGTTCGATACTGCCAAACTGTTTTCTAAACTTTATAGAATATCCTGGTAATTAAGCCAGAACTAAGCTGCTACGTCAAACCACCTACTTGCCAAACAACAATATAAACGTCTAAATGTAAAACATATATATATTGTCTACATCACTGTCCATTCCTGTATTGGGAAGCTCTTTATTCGAAACAATGGTATGTTAAACTTACGCAATCAGTTATAAAATAACTCTTTACAATCAACAGCATAACGTCCCCCGTGACACAGCGGTATGTCTGCGGACTTACAACGCTAGAAACCGGGTTTCGATTCCCATTGTGTAGCTTTGTGCTTAATTATAAACAAACAAGCAGCATAACATTTATGAATATAAACGTTACAATAATTAAACTATTAATTAAAGGTATGAAACAAACTACTATCAGAATTTTGGTTAATAAAACAAAATATTCTTCCTTCGCCCACTTATGCAAATATTGCAGTCATCAAAAAATATTTTGGATGATTTTATTTTTCGTGGCTTCTGGTATGAAGATGATATGGCCAACTTGATCTTTATTACTACTAGCTGTTTTGTCACTGGGGACTTCTCTTCAGGTAGAAGATCGAGGAAATCCACTGATGACACCATCCTTGGTGATACTCTGAAAGTGATCTCGTCAGGAACCTCGGGGTTCTCAACAGCTTGACTTACCTCTGGAGATATCTTCTGTAAAAGTAACCAGGTGGCTATTCTCGTGCTGACATACATCCACAGATTATTATGGTGATACTCTGAAAGTGATCTAGACAGGAACCTCGGGGTCCTCAACAGATTGACTTACCTCTGGAGATATCTTCTGTAAAAGTAACCAGGTGGCTATTCTCGTGCTGACATACATCCACAAATGATTATGGTGATACTCTGAAAGTGATCTAGACAGGAACCTCGGGGTCCTCAACAGATTGACTTACCTCTGGAGATATCTTCTGTAAAAGTAACCAGGTGGCTATTCTCGTGCTGACATACATCCACAGATTATTATGGTGAATTACTTTTGGTTTGTGTCACCCACCTTCTCCTCTGTTGTCCTTTATGTACATTGTGTACATTATCTTGTACATCTACCTTTGTTGTCACTGCAAGCTTAGCTTCTGGTGTGTAATTGTTGAGTAAAGCACACGGATTGTTTAGTCAAATAGTCTGAAACTACTTGAAGTGTGTCGAACCTCCTATCTTGATTTCCACACGAAGACAGTTTCTATTTGTTCACAATATTTGTTCTACTATGAGCATATCAACTGTTATTATTTTATATTTTGGTTTCTTGTTTACTATTATAATTTTATCATAAAGCTTGATTTGCGTTGTTAGCTTAATATATGTATTTAGGACTAAACTAAACTTCTTTAGCTGGCCAAACCTTGTGAAATCTTATTGAGATTATGGCCGAAAATATCGTTAACAGCGAGAGTACCCAGCGGATTAAAAATGCATTCTAATCTTCCTCAGTAAGAAGGTAAGAAACGTATTATAAACTATCCAGAGTACCCGTCTCCTGGGCTGAAGTTATGTGACTTCATGATTAATTAAAGGTTATCTTAGGAGATGAAAAGTTGCTTCCTTTATATATAATTGTAAAAAACGCCCATAAAAACTGCAAAACACAAAATGTGAAACCGCAAATTTATATGTATCTCCCCATTAACTAAACAAACCTTCATGCCAAATTTGGTTAAGATCCGTCAACGAGTGGCGAAGTAGTAGTAGAAAACGACCATAAAAACCGCAAAACTAAAAATTTGTATGTATTTCCCCATAGACCTAATGAATATCCGCACTAATTTTGATGAAGATCCATCCATACCCTGCGAAATAGTCACATAGACATACAACAGACAACAAACAGTACTATTAAATTTATATAGATTAGCTATACCGATTGCCAGGCTGATGTTTAGTTTCGCTCTAAGTAAATAGCTTGCTTTAATCGGAAGTTAATAGTGCATAAAAGATTTTCACCATAAGAGGAGTGACTTCCAACTTTCCACTTGCTGGAAGTTTATGACTACTTACTATTTGCATCAAACCAACTCCTTGCTTTATCTGTGAAGACAAAGTCCCAAATTCCATTGCTACATCAAGCTCACCAACGATAAGTGTAGAGCCAGTGTTGATCAACATGTTGCAAAGCTTCCCATCAACGAACCTGCTGAATCATGAATTGATTCCTATAAATAATACACTCCTTATCCCAGTTGGAGCATATGGAGTACTCTCATCATCAGGATATCTTCTCCTTGATTTATTATCAATGATTGATTCAACACAGCCTCAGATGTAATGTCCATGTTTTCCACACTTATAACAGCTTCCTTTTCGTTCCATTCTATAGGAGCAGTTTGTATTTTGTAAAGGATGTTGTCTACATTTCATAGTAAGATTCCTTTATATGTTGCAATTGAAACACATTTTATTTGGGGGTTTCTTCTTTCATTTTGAGAAAGCATTTATCTAATTAATCCTTTTAAATTATTCCAGACCTCCATCAGAGAGAGTTAATGTTTTTACACTATTTGATCTTATAATATCATAATCCTGGATGGTGTATTTAGTTGTTTAATTAAGAATTTAATTGATTGGAGTTACATTACAAACTGACCAGATTCTCTTGAATATGATTATCTACTTAGCTTTAGTCTAATAGGAATGAATAGTGAAAGATGAAGTTGATGTAGGTGGTGGAAAAGTTCCAGAAATACCTATAACAAGGACATTATTAGAAGTAGGTAGATATGCTCAATGTTTACAAACAAAGAATTAAATATGATTTAATTTAATTTAGATGACATAGGCACAGTCAAAGACCATCTGAAGTAGCCAAAAAGAAAATGAATGAAATGAAACATCAAACAAAGAAAGATTAGGAAGGAATGAGCTAATCTTGATGCTAAGAATAGAAAAATAGTTAACCTTTCAAAGAGTCTTAAGAAAATACAGTCTGGGTCATTACTTTATTCAAAACCAGGAACTTTGATCATACATTTTAATGTATTATTTTTGTAAAAAGAGATGAGATTCGATTCCCTTGCTATGGCTTCTCCAATAATATGATTAAATCGAGTTTTGTTTGTAATTCTTCTCTAAATATTATGTATCTTTCTTGTTATTCCTATGTTAAATTCCCGTTTGTTTCTGACTGATATTTTTTCCAATGTTTTACCATTTCAATAAAAAAATCAGTCTTTATTTGAGCACATTTCATGATTTTGAGGTTGAGCCTTGCTTTTTTTTTACCAAAATAATCACACCCTTGACACCAGTGTTGTGGCGGTTTATATTGTTTGGTGGATTATTTTGAATTATTCAGTAAACAAAAAAAAAGTAGTTACTGATCGATTCAATAATAAATAATAAACTACTCTGTCCTAACTCGTGTTTTATGCTGTTCTAATCGTTTCCTAAACTTTCAAAAAGGATCTAGTCAACAAGACACGCTTATCACATTACGCCAAACTTCCTACTTACCAAACAGTAATACAAATCTCTAAATTAAAAAAAAAGAGCTTATAACAATAAATATACCAAGCAAATGATATTTACTCGAATCATGTGAATTACTTTATGTGACTAATAGATCTCTACTTTTTAATGTTTTTTCACTAGTTCCTATTTTATATGTATTGTGATTTTAACCAATAGATCTGTTTTCAAACGTCTAAATAAAAATTTTATCAACTGGAATGTTATAAATTGATACAATATTCAAATCATTGAGATAGATTGTTTGCTTTTAATAAGAATAATAAAGTATTATGGGAAACATCTAAGTGGTCTAAACACTGGCTGTCATTTGATAGCTATAGACATAACTAACTACCTATGGTTTAGTGGTTAAATGATTATGTTTTGGATTTGATATGTAGGGACAATAACACTTGTGACCTTCATTCAAGGATGCCTCTCTGATTTCAAGCGTGCTCTCAACTGGTGCGGCTTCCTTTGTTATACATTCCTCCAGGGTCAGCATGACCTGTTAGTGTCTGTAGCCCAACGGTCTGGCGCCATCTGGTGGGAAGCAGAAGAACTTTTGTAACTATGTCGGATATTAACGTAGTCGAGTGCCTAGACCTTTAAACAGTAATCCTCGTTGTCCTGCTAAAAACGACGGACTTACGGACACATTTTCGTATTTTTTGAGAGCCGAATATGATCAACGCTGCGTGACAGAGGTGTGCGCTCTACTGAGTGTCCATCTAGTTTCCGAATTTCGTGCAAGACTACGCAAGAACTATCTGCGCATAGCCTCCCCTAATTTTGAACTGAAAGACTAGAGTACTCACCGCCGACTCTTGTCTGACCGTCACTCTTATAGCTACAGCCCCAAGTACGGAGCGCGTTTTTGCAGCAACAGTTCTTGAACTTGTTGTCGGATGTACAATCAACGCCTATAAGATTAAGCTGTCATGCATTTGAACCATAAAAATAACTGATTTGTATCAAGCATAAAAAAATAGAAACGTTATCGTTTCTTCAGAGAGCGTTTCGTTTTCAATTCTTCTTACTCGTTGAAACTCAAAGGAAAAAAAGACGTTTCTTATTCTTTTCTAAAAACGAATGTCGAACAAAGAGTGATTTAGAAACGTTGGGAATTTTTCAATACAGTGACTGCTGCTTTATTCGTTTATAGGCTGTTTTAAGATAATAAAATGTTGTAACTTTACACATTTATAACCCAATTAATAGCTATAGTTCTCTGACATTCCGTTTTTATTAAATAATCACCTTGTGCTTTCAAATATTAAATTAAGTTTTTATTCTACATATGTACACCAAGCTTTGCCAAAATCCCATCATTTTTGACTGAGTTATAGAGCAAAAATAGTGTGAAAAATCGGTCCCCGTGTTAACAGACAGGGATATTTTGGATTTTCGTGACGTTGATCCTCCAGAAATAATCATTTCTAAGTTTGATCATAATATAAACGTAAACGTACTTTCGTCCAAATCCATTCAACCGTTTTCGAGAAATCTTGCTGAGAAACACACAGAGGTGAAAACATAACCTCCGTAAATTTACGTGATATTTACGACTTCAATAATGCTCGGCGTGATTAAGGATAATAGATGAATCTCAGCTGTATAAACATTCTTAGTGAATCAAGTTATCACAACTGTTACGTTTGTGAAGCCATTCCTATTCGGAGTAAACGGGCGCTAACTATAATACAGAATCTCTCATCTTACACGACCTATACTACTCAAACCTAGATTTTTGTTTCAGAAAATCAGGCTCTTTCTACGTTTACCTTTACTCGTTAACTAATTTGGGTTAAAATTAATATCACCCAGTCGAACTATACGTTTTTATTCAAATTCCCAACATTAAATTTAAACCATGTTATTCATAAACACGGCAATGGTTGAAATGAGTCACCCGTAAACTTGCGCCCGAATAACTGCTCTGTAAAAAAAGTCGTCATGATTTCTACCCAAGATTCACTAATCAAAAAAAAAGAAGTAGAATTAAAATGTAAGATATTTCGCTAAAGAACAAAAATAGTTTTTTTAAGTAATAGAATGTGATAATGAGCTGTCGGTGGACAACTCACAAACATAGTAGTTGCTCTTCTCAGCAGATCACGTGACTCAAATGAAATATTGAACACTAAGCAAATATACCAATGCTCTTTCCCAAAGAAGATTTCACGGCCTTTTTTTTTCTTCTTTACTAAGAGAAGATATCTTTTACTTCTTGTTATGAAAAGATATCACGAACATCTTTACTAAGTGAAGTTATCTTTTACTTCTTGTTATGAAAAGATATCACGAACTTCTTTACTAAGTGAAGATATCTTTTACTTCTTGGTATGAAAAGATATCGCGAGCTTCTTTGCTAAGTGAAGATATATTTTACTTCTTGTTATGAAAAGATATCACGAACATCTTTACTAAGTAAAGATATATTTTACTTGTTATGAAAGATATCACGAACTCCTTTACTAAGTGAAGATATCCTTTACTTCTTGTTATAAAAAGATATCGCGAACTTCTTTATTAAATGAAGATATTCATTGCTCCTCCCTAGGAGACATGCTCAATAGTTTCTTTACTAAGTAAAACTGTCGCTTACTCTTTCTAAATTGAAGAGGTCGAAGTTTAAATATAGAAATCACTTGGTGCTTTCTAGGCGAAGAATTAACGAACTTTTTAATAGGCTGTTTTTAGTATAAGTAGAGGTGTTAATTGTCGTGGTATATGTATGATATTTCGATAATATCTATCTAATTTCTTTCAGTACTTATGGCCCGGTACTTACTTGCATTTATATAGGTGTGTTAACTTCTTATTAACATATAATCAATTTCCACGTTATAGATAACTATTAAATTTATAAGGTACAATTTCCTCTGTTATGAATTGTTACTATTTTCCTTAATATGCGCAGAAATGCTAATATTGCATAGATATATATCTGTCTGTCTGTGATTTCTATTTGTGAGAAAAGGAACCACTTCTTTTCTATGTGGTTTTTCGCTAGCTTGCCTCATTAAAAAGTTGCGCACGCACGTGGATAAGTTAATTAATAATACCTGGGTGCACACCCTCAGGGTCGACTTAGTACGGGTGCAAAATTTCAGATTTCTAATTTCTTTCCTCTTGGAGCTATGGCGGCCACACACAGACCAACTCCCCCCCCCCTCTTTATTATTATAGATATATATTAAAGTATAATATTCTAACCCTACGTTTGTTGTCTAAGTCCAGTCGAAGAGTGGTTGGCCTGAATACCTCGTAGTCACAGTTTTTGCTTTTTTTTTAGGAAAATTTCATAACTGTGGTTGGGCCGAGCGTGGCCCAATGGATAGCATGTCGGAGTGTGAATCCGAAGTTCCATAGTTTGTGTCCTGTTGTATTATAAGAATGACAATCAAATCCCATTATTTGATTAGAAAAGTCCGAAAGTTGGCGGTTTGTACTGTTGACTAACTGTCTTCTGTCTGTCTATCAATTCAAAATTAGGAGCTGCTATCGTAGATAAATCTTGTGCAGTTTTGCGCGAAACAAAACCAAACTAAAATAATATTGTTTTGGTAACACGATACCTCATTTCCATATACACACAGCGATAAACGAGCTAAAAATTGGTTTCATTTTTATAGGTGTTTAAAAACAGTTATTTTCTCAAGTTCAAGTAAGTTTGAACAAATGGTTGTTTGAAAATAATAAAGCATGCAACTACCAAGACTTTAATTTCATAATAAGTTTTATACATACAAGAATATCTTTCCTGGTTTCGTCACCATAGTTTCAGACAAACATGTTTCTGTACATATTTGCGGTTTGGCACTAACTTTTCAGTCTTCCCACGCACGGATAACTAACACCAGACGTCATCAACGGTTATTACTGGTCCCACTTATGAGAATCTGGGGATACATGCACTAGTGTCAACTTTTATAACAAGGCCTTTCATTGTACGACACTGATGCAAAAAAATAAAACAAAATAACTATTGCTTGAGTATACGTCCAGCTTTAAAATATCTTGAAGGTAGTTCAAAATATGTAATGTTTCAAAAGACATTTACACATAAATACATACAACCTCTAGGACGTGTGATATCTCTAGAACAGGCAAGTAACATTACATCATTAAAAATGTAATCATTGAAATCCACGTTAATGTTGGTAGGTGTGGAATGCCAGCTCTCCGTTACTTATGGTACTCAGTAATTTGTTAAGACTCTTCTAGGCCTAAAGAAGCATGAAAACACTTACCGTCCATCACAGTTTTGATCGTGGGTGGCTGGAGCATTACAAACAAGTACTTATTTTTAATCTGCCGAAGAGAAGTCTCCACAAAAACCTCGTCGCAACAGGATATTATTATATAGATGACATATCAATTTCAGCAACCTAAGGCAAAGTCCACTGGAAGATACAATGTTATTTACTTTATTATACAAAGAGAAGAAAAAGTTTAGGACATTTCATGTACATTTATAAGGGCATGCAAAGCGGTTATGTTTAAAAGACACACACACACAATAAAGTAATAATAACGTAGTTAATGGCAAGTTTCGTGAGGTGGAGAAGAAATATAGACTATGGTAAAAAGCAAAATAAAGGTTTTAATTAAAGGGATCATCAACCGCCTAGTCTAACATTATTGATATATTCAATAAAAGCATTACACAACGAGTTTTCTACAATTTTTAAACTGGATTTCATCGTCTGTATGCATTAGATACGTATAGTTTACGGAGTACCTATAAAAATGAACAGTTCTCTATTACCTAACAACATCTTTTAATAGCTTGCACTGTAAACGTTAAAACAAAACCTGAACATACGAATAATAGACTATTATATATAATATATATATAGGACGCCATTTATTTTGTTTGTTTTTCTCGTGGTTTGGTCAGTTTTGGTTTTGTTTTTTTCATTATTTACTTCTGATAAACCTCACGTTTCCGTTTTAGATCATTCTTATAAAGCTGGGTTGTTCATCTACCGGCCTGCCAACCAATAGGAAAATAAATAACCACGACACACCTTTTTCTCCGATAATTAGAGTACGGTCCCTGGAACGGCACTCGACTATATAACCTTCCATTAGCACAAAGCTAAAAATCCTCACTCCAGATTTTAATCATATATATGCTTATTCAACATAATTGTTGGTACGTGTATCACCTCTGGATGATACAAATATGGAATGACAGAAAATCCGTCTTCTCTGACTATGCCACTTGACATTCAGTTTACTATCCAGGGCCTATAATGGAAACTTTTTCACCAATAACTGTAACTACTGCAAAACGTGGTAATTAAGTAACATATTTGAGACGTCATTTCTTAAAATCATACACGAGTCTCCAGGGATGAAAGGCTCTCTGGCATATAAATACAGAATATTTTAGATAAGTACTTTTGAAATATTGGTTGGCAATCGGAGAATACCCCATCGTAATCGGACTTGATCAATAAGTTCATAGGTTATCACGTGACGTCCTCGCGGTAAAGTGATGCTTTATTATACAACGGTTTCATTTTAAAATTAAAACTATTTATTCGTACAAATAAACAAACCAAAGTTATCTAAGTTTTAGTTGAGTCTGTCATACACAGAGATGAAGCTTAACTGTGTGAACTGGAACTAAGATGTACACATCCCTTGAGATTCGATTATTAGGTGTTTTGCGTGATGTAAAGTTCCATGTGTTTTATTATAATTATTATTATCTTCAAAGAATGTCTTCGCTGCTTTTAAAACGATTAACTAGACTAATGTTACTTTCCTCACTTGGACCGCGCACGGCCCAGTGGTTAGCGTGCC
>NW_013668117.1:89137-104338 GCF_000517525.1 Limulus polyphemus
ACTGTTGATACAAAAACAAATACATCGCGCTTCCTACTTTAGGCCATGGCTGCATTAAAAAAGTGACAGTCAAATCCCACCATTCGGTCTGAGAATAGTAGCCCAAGAGTTGGCGGTAGGTGGTGTTGACTAGCTGTCTTCCCTCTAATTTATCACTTCAAAATGACGAACTTCTAGCGTAAATAGCTGTCATGTAGCTTTGTGCGAAAACAAACTTTTTCTCTCAGTTAGATAATTTTTTACTTAGTATGCTGTTAAACAATGGGCCATCTATGCTCTGCGGGTAAAGAAATCCGATTTTAGATTTATAAATCTTCAGAATTCCCGCTGAGCCACCGGGAGGGTAAATCTCTGGTCGAAACATAGTGTAAAAAGTACAACCTACGATGTTACTGCGAGAGGGAAACTTTATAGTCCCGTTCTTAAAGTTCTTTGGCCTTATGATCTCCCCCCCCCCTTCACATGTGCAAGCAAACTCTTTGTGTACTGTGAGAAATTGTAGGAACAAACAGAAGTTTGGTTTGTTTCAAGTTAAGCACGAAGCTACACAAAGGGCTATCTGTGCTCTGCCCACCACGGGTATCGAAACCCAGTTTCTAGCGTTGTAAGTTCGCAGACATGCCGCTGCGCCACTGAGGGAGGCACAAACAGAAGAAACACCTCCGATTTAATCTTCTACTCAAGAACACCTATCCAATATCTAAGCTTAAATAGCTGATTTCACAAAGTTAAATTAATTGCGCCTTCAAAGATAAAGAAATTGATATCTCTAAGCTCAAAATAAGTCATCCCACTAAAGAAGGCTGGGCATGGTCTAGCGATTAGCTTGCTGGTCTGTGAATCCGAAGATCCGTGGTTTGTGTCCCATTGCCGCAAAAACGTGTTTGTGGCCGTGAGTGTGTTATAAAAAAAAATTGTGATCAAATCCTATTATTTGATTAAAGTAGATTAAGAGGCGTTTGGTGCTGTTAACTAGCTAGCTGCCTATCAGTTCCAAATGAGGGATGTCTAACGCAGATAACCCTTGTTCAGCTGTGCACGAATTTTCAAAACAAACAGCCAAACTCTCTAAGATAAAATAACTGATATTTTAAAGCTAAAATACCTAAAATACCTAAATATCCAAAAGTAAGTAATTCCACAAAAGTGAATTAACTACCATAAAGCAACTAATCACGCTTGGGAGTAGCAACTGATCCCCTTGAGATAAAATAACTGATATTTTAAAGCTAAAATACCTAAATACCTAAATATCCCTAAATACCTAAAATACCTAAATATCCCTAAATACCTAAAATACCTAAATATCCCTAAATACCTAAAATATCTAAATAACCCTGTAAGCAAAAGTAAGTAATTCCACAAAAGTGAATTAACTACGATTAAGCAACTAATCCACCTAGGGCGTAGCAACTGATCCTTTTGAGATAAACTATCTGATCTTTCTAAGCTGACATAAGTGGTTCCTCAAAGATAACTCCACTGTGTTCAAGTAACTAATGGTTCTAAGCTGAACAAATAGCATATTTGGTTGCTCGGACTTTACGGAAACGTTCTGTAGAATTGAAGGTTATGCCTATTTAAATATAACTGAGAGTAAAAAAAAAATCGTTAAAACAGTTTCAACATCGCTCAAGGTGACAGAAAATTATTTTACAACACTTTTCTCTGAATCTTTAAGCATGTGTAAAGCTTATGTTGTTTTAAATTTTTGTATCGCGTTTTTTCTATGAGTATAATCTACTGTTTAGAACACTTGGGGGCCATTATATTGACAAAACTAACGTATCAGATGCTCGAAGGTTTACTTAGATATCAGAGAAACACCGTGCAAACTGAAATAAACTATTGCGAAAGAAAATGTGCAAAGATGAATAGAATTCTTCAAACGGAAACTGTAATTCTGCAATTCACATTTCCAATCCTAGGACTTTCCTTTTCCCGCCCTATTATGTACACGAAGTGTGTGTCTCGTAAATGAATTTAAAAAAAAAGAAAGTTTTCTTTTTTCATTGTGGGTTGTTTCTAGCAAGTTGTTGGGGGCTGCCTAAGGCGGTTCTACCAAATATCTTTGTGGGAACTCCAGCATCGGAATGTTGGAAGAAGAGCGAGCGATTCAGGCTGAAGGCCAATGAGCATTGAAGTATGCAAAGTCAAAACGGTGTTAGTTTAAAACGGTGGTTTGAATAATTCATATTTTTTGACTTAGAAAAGTATTCGCGATCATATTTGATACTGTTACCACAGTTCGGTGGAAGATTCATACGACTAATATTAATGATGTCGTAAAAATACCTGTGTTTTATCATCATACTTCCAGGAAATAGTTGGCGCTTAAAGCGTATGATAACCTTAGTAAATAATCTGGTATACCTTTATCATATTCCCCGGTGAGACAGCGGTAAGGATTCGGACTTACGATGCTAAAATCTGGTGTTCGATTCCCTGCGGTGAACACAGCAGATAGTCCAATGCGGCTTTGCTCTCAAACAAACTTAAACCTTTATCATATTGAATGTATCTTCATAACATTTCATAATATAAATTCCATTTTTAGACACTTATAGTGTAACATCGTAAATTATTCTACCTCCTAGCATGAATCATTTGCTATGATTAGCCTAGAACGTATCATGTGGTATGACACGCTTTCAATGTTGTCTTGAAAGCCGGGCAACAAATAATCAATGTTACCTGAGTGTCAAGGCCATTGCCATGCGTGCGTACATACCACAGAACTTTGCAGATGACAATTTTTTGCAGAACTGTGAATACACGTTTGTTCATTTAAGCCCAATTTACAAAAACGTCGGAAATCTCGCCGGTATTCTACACATATTTTATGCTGATATTGGACATGTGCGTATTTTATACGTTTATTGATATGATGACATCATCAGGGGCTCTTATATTTTGAAAATTAAACAATTTTGAAATCTTGTACACTTATTATTGATTCTTAAAATGAGATCAACTCTTCAACGATATGTTACATTTTACAAATAGGACCGGGATATAGGCTAAATATACCAGTGATTGTACAAATTAATCATACCTTACTGAAACTGAAAACAGAAGAAGGGGGCTAGAATAAAACAATTATTGGCTGGTAATTTCGGGCAACAGATCATTTGTTGCAATTACAACCAGTCAACCATTGTTATATATGATTATTGCTGCAGGTATAAAGCTTTCACATGTTGGGGCGCAGGTTGGCCCTTTGATGGAGCCAGGTTCGAATCCGTGCGACATCGCCACATATTCCCCGCACTTTGAGCTGTGAGTGCTTTATAAGAGTGATAGTTAGCATGGATGGGGGGTGGTGGTTGTATTCTGCTGACTAGTTGCCTTCCCTTTGGTCAGGAGTTCAAAATTAGGAACGGTGGCAGATAGTCTTAATAGTTTTGCCATAAATACAAAAAACACGATATGTGATAAATTCCGATAAAGCTTTTATTTAGTAGTTTGGTAGTTTGAGTTATTAAAAAGTAATTTACGAGAGAATGTTAGTGAGTTAATTCTTTATCCCAGCTTTATTTTAATTCATCCCAGCAGAAAAATAAAAATAAAAAAACTATATAAATAATACGCTTGCGTTTCTCTGTCCGGAACTTTTCACCCAAATTTCTGGATCAAACGCTACAAATCTCATATTCTTAGAAAAGCCTTTGTCCGAGGAGCCTGGATTGCATTCTGGCTTTTCGATTCAGAATCACCTTACCTGTTTTTGCTTAGTCAAACTTTTCAGTGCAACGAGTATGGTACACGATGGCACAATGTCTTTGTCATCACGTGACGACTGGCTTCGATTTCAACTTTAGTTTTTTTTATTTGCAAAGTATTTCACAGAAACAACGCTTAACCTGCGTGTAATTTCCTAAGAAAAAATAACATTACACTAAATACAATTTCTATAGCCTTTCTCAACTTAGTTGCCTGGCATGGCCAGGTGGTTAGGGCGCTCGACTCACAATCTACGGATTGCGGGTTCGAATCCCTGTCCCACTAAACAAGCTCGCCTTTTTAGCTGTGGCAGCGTTATAATGTGACGGTTAATCCCGCTATTCGTTGGTAAAAGAGTAGCCCAAGAATTGACGGTGGGTGGTGATGACTAGCTGCCTTCCCTCGTGTAGATAGCCCTCGTGTAGATTTGCGCGAAATTCATAACAAACCAAACCAATATCAAAATGTAGTTCTGATACACTCCGTTCCATCACGACTTTATATCGACCGTGTTCGTCACGTGACTTACTGGTTTTCATATTCAAATTTGTTTTAATATAACTCATTCAACCCTCTTTGCAATAATTTTAACTTCGGTTCGTTTCATAGACTGTTATAAACACCTTTTAGCAAATTTTTTTCTTTACTACTGGATTTATTCTTTGTTTTTTTGTGAGTTTCTTTGTTTCAACTCGAAAAAACCTGTCATACACTGAACACTCATAAATGTTTCATACTCTGTACACTATTATAAATACCGCTGATCTACTTTATTGTTTACTTAACGTGTAGTTTTATTGAATAAAGTAAGGTACATGTAGTTTTATTAAATAAAGTAAGGTACATGTAGTTTTATTAAATAAAGTTATGTACGTGTAGTTTTATTAAATAAAGTAAGGTACATGTAGTTTTATTAAATAAAGTAAGGTACATGTAGTTTTATTAAATAAAGTAAGATACGTGTAGTTTTATTAAATAAAGTTACGTCTACGTGAGTTTGTTTGTCTAACCACGTATATTTTTTTCAAATAGACCTGAATTTATCGATCTAACACATATGATGCCTGCAATACATGTAGCATAGCTTAAAATAACGTTCGTGAAAATGATGGAATACTTAAAATTCAAGCGAAGGGCATAAAAATTACTTCATGAAATATATATGGTAAAACATATAACTGCTGTATCTTAACTTTAAGGTTAATGAGAAACCAATGTTAAATATTCTAATATGAATTTTTGGATGGTACTTCTATCAAACACACACACATGAAGTACTTGCAACAAAGTCACAATAAATTTAAAGTTTCAACAAGGCTTAATATGCATAGTTAGATATGAGAACGCCCCCAGTGGTATGTCTGCGCACTTACAACTCTAGAAACCGGGTTTCGATACCCATGGTGGGCAGAGCAAGGATAGCCCGTTGTGCTTAGTTACAAATAAACAGATATCAGGAAGTCCCTTAAAATTAACGCGTTAGATTTTACATCAAAATTACAAAGTCTGTAATTATTTATTCTACATTGGCTACATTCTTGTAACATCCCATCAAGAATACAAAATGTTCTGTACAGTTACCACCGAAACCATTTCGATTAATTTCGTTGTGAAAGAATGCTTTAGTATTTATTTAATAAACCAATTAAAATCATCATTATTAGCATAAACATGGCAAGGAATTATTCTTTATTTTTTTAGGCGTAATTATCCTATAGAAAAAAAATATGCAATTTCTAGCTAGAATAAAGTGCACATTTTTCCAATATATTTGTTTGTTTTTGTTTTTTGAATTTCGCGCAAAGCTACAATAGAGCTATCTGCGCTAGCCGTCCCTAATTTAGCAGTGAAAGACTAGAGGGAAGGCAGCTAGTCATCACCATCCACCGCCAACTCTTGAGCTACTCTTTTTACCAAAGAATAGTGGGATTGGCCGTCACGTTATAACGCCCCCACGGCTGAAAGGGCGAGCATGTTTGATGACGGGGATTCGAACCCGCGACTCTCAGATTGCGAGTCGAGTGCCTTAACCACCTGGCCATGCCGGGCCTTTCCAATATGAAATTTCTTGCTTGATTCTATTTTATGTACGAGAAAAATATTTTGGTCTTCCTGTTTGACCTGTACATGACGATTACTTCCTTAACAAAAATAAAAGTAAATTACACACAAAAGATATACAAATACATGTTCACCGGATGTATAAGGTTCTCAAATCCATACATTGGTTATTACAATTATCTGGTCATGTATTGTGTTGTCAGACCAGGGACATGGCGACCAATTGCCGCAAGGTTTTCCGGTAACACAGGAAAATTTATCGGCAATGGCCTTCTGTATAATGACAGGAGCAAAGGAAATATACTATTCATTCATTCCTTCATTCTAAACGATTATGGTTTACCCCTTTCTGTCTATCCTACAGATGTCCCGTCCGTTTCCTTACCAAGTCTTTCTTTTCATTGTAAACGATATCCAGTGTGTTTAATAACTACATTCTTAGTTGTTGTTGTTTCTTCAAAACCATCTCCGAATTACTTAGTTCGTTATAATTTTCTATTTGTTGTGTTATTGTTATATAGGAGGTATATCATATAAGACCTATCAATACAATTATAAGAAAAACAAAGGTTTGTTTGTTTATAAATAAGCACAAAGCTACACAATGGGCTATCTGTGCTCTGCCCACTACGGATATCAAAACCCGGTTTCTAGCGTTGTAAGTCCGCAGATATACCGCTATGCCACTGGGGCGGGGGACAAAGGTCCAACTACAAAACTATAAAGTTAAATTTCTTATTCTGAAAAAGCTTAACTTTAAAGTAACAGTGTAAACATAAACAATGATAATACAAGCAGGGACCTTGCTTGACTATGAGAAGGACCCAGGGGCTCAACCACAGGAAGCAATTAATTATATATAGAGAGAGAAGGTGGGTAAAGTTTTGGTCCGTAGGGACTTGATTTTTAAACGAAATGCACTGTCTAATTCCTACAGAAACTTGATGAATTTGTTTTCATCTCATTAAACATTCGGTACGAAGTACTTAAAAAACAAAATAAAACGTTCTCTAGTAATTTGTTAGAACATTTTTGTTCGGGGCACAGATTCAGGCCTCAAACCCAGGGCCTAGCGACGCCCATGGAATCAGTATCATGTTGAACTAACTGCCAATCCCGACATAACTTCATACTGATTGTTGACACGGGGGGTTCGAAGAGATCTCAGTTATTTCCATATTCAGAAATTTTAGGCGCGCTACGCCCTATTGACGTAAACCCTCCCTAACGGAAACACAAGCAAGTCGTATTAGGTGCGGCTTTAAAAGTTAAAACATTTGAAACACATCAATTAAGACAACACGCATATATTTAATATAAAAAAAAACCTAATATCGTGTTTGTACTCAAACTGCACATCACGTAGGCAAGAATGCAAGGAGATAATCAAGTATTAGAAGAAACTCAAGCCTTTTTTTTCTACAAAAAAAAAACAACAAATTATTGCAAGACAGCAATAAGTACTTTTTTTACACATACAGGGAATATGTGTGCGTTTGATAGCAAAGCCACTTCGGACTGTCTGTTGTGTCCATCAAGGGGAATCCAACTCCTGATTTTAGCGTTGTAAATCCGTAGGCTAACTGCTGTTCCACCGGGAGACATGCATATAGAGGGTAGAAAAACAGAAATGAAGCTTTGATTTATATTTTGTGTAGGAATCGGTATTTCTCTGTGTGCAAATCTGTACCAAAAGAAAATATTGTAACTCGTTTAACTTTCAACTTTTATTATTATTTAACTTCAATAAGCTACTCACCAATCTTTTAATGTGGAATTTCTATTTGTCATATAAATGACATGACATGTCGCAAAAACATACTATGACAAGCACGCCAACGTGGTTTTACAAGAAAATTTTACGTTATTTGCACTAAACTTCTACCACTACTTAATAAAGCAAAGCGTGTAGTTTTGGTTTCGTTTTGACAATTAGCGCTACTCGTTGTAAGGAACGCTGGAGTGAATTGAGTGCGACTTTCAGTAATAAACTCTTTAACACTTGAAAACTGATAAAAAACCACCTATAGTTTTTACTTTATGTATTTGGAGAACATGTCATGCATCTTAATGGTCCTTATAAAAGCTGTAAATGAAATAGTAAAAACTTATTATCAGCTTCATAAAAAGAATTGTACTGCATGGCAGCATTCTGAAGTGTCGTATCTAAAACAAGCCTAATTTGTAACATAAAATACCATTTATCTCAAAATCTGAGTAAGTAAAGCCAGTTTCTTGGGATTATTTTCTGTGGTCGATCCACTCTACAATTTGGGGTCAGTTCAGCGTCTTTACTTTCAAATCTGTTGTGCTTATCAATTTTATAAAACGTTCGCGCTCAGCTACTTAATACTACAGTTGTTATAAATATAGGTGGGATATCGTTAACGTTTCAACTGCTGCACGTAATAAGTAATAATATTTTCAGAATGAACTAAACTGAGAAATCACTTCTTACTTTACACCGAAAGTTTTCCATCCTAATATATCTTTAAAGTTTCGCACCTTTCAACGGTATTCAAGAAATGATTAAAATGATATTTCCATGAAGTCTGATCCTTGTCTAGAAGCTTTAAGTTCCTGTTGTAACCTACAAGATCAGGAAAATATTCGCCTAATGAAGCAAAATCTTCTCGTTGGAAAACAACAACAAACAAATCAGAAACGCACTTACCAACAATAACGTTTTACGTATTTAAATCTTAAAAACATACATCATTAAATGTTCAAACATCTCTTACAGAGGACGCTCCTAAACATCTAAATTTATTATTATATTTCTTTATCGTGACTAATATTACAAACTTATATATTTTCTGTATTATTATCCAGCCGTTTTCCGTGTTTTTATTGAAATACAGGTGTGATGTTCAGTTTGAGACGCAAATGTTAATTTTTCTGAGATCAAAGCAGAAGCTATATACATAATAGCCAAATGTTTGTCTGTCTACCTGTCATGATTTGCATCTCCTCAACGGTTAATCGTATATAAAATATATTTATTTCAAAATAATTCTTTTCGAGAATACATTACAGGAAAATCGTTAATTTTTTTTTTGAAATTCCTAAAATGTCTTATCCATATTAACATTGATCCGCCAGTCCTCGTATGTGCTAAATGGTCAATCTGAAAATAAAAACAAAATGTTTATTTTTGTCAGGGAATTTCATGAATAACAACAAAAAACAAAACAAAAATGGAACCTCTCTACGGTCGACTGATTGAAAGAAATATTTCGAGCACAAGCGGAAATAATGCATAAAAAGAGTAATATGTTTGAGTACATATTTGTTTTTGTTTCGTATATATATTTTTATTTTATTTCTTTCACGTCAGTATTATATACATGCACGATTTTATTGTACCATGCTGAATAAATTGATTTGAATTGAACTGAATATCTCCCCTTTTACACTTATTATAGAAATGAAAACTGTCAAAAATCGCTTAGTTCCGTAACAGTCTTTCCTTGCGCTCAGTAAAACGACAAGGAATCGTGACACCTAGCGGAATAAAATCTCAGCGACTATTTAGCGATGCTGAGCTATATTGTGCTGGATGCAGCCATTGTATTGAAAATCAAACATTTTTGCATTGTAATCAATTTCATTTGTTTAAAAGCAAACGCAATGGACATAACACACGGAATGACAAAAGACAGTTGTAAACGGCCCACTACATAATCATCTTGTATACACGCTCTGATCCAAGGGATTGGGTTGACTGCACATTTTATATTTATTCATCACTATTTTTAGGGAAATTACCGTTGAATTGCAGCTAAAATTATTACTTAACTCAATAGGTCGTAACATTGCATGAAAATATTCACCCTTGTTACCACATAGCACTGCTTCACATATTTACTGTACTCAACAAAGCCTCAGTTGTGAAAACATTTTTTTGTGTTTGATCTTTCGAACTTTCAATGTGCTTTCTTCTGGAGTAATTAGAGTCAGTAAAATACTATTGCTTCCGCTAATTAAACGTAATTTGGAGAAGCGGGGGGGGGGTATTATAGCGAAACGAAAGGTAGGTGTATTGTTGGAATTTATGAATGGGGGCCAAGTGTAACTAATAGTGATTCAAGGCCTTGTAAAATGTTGTTATTCATGTGGGCTATACTGTGAGTGAAGAAATATTACACAATTCATTCATGGCTACATTTTTTTTTATTTTTTACTATTGTATAAAAGCAGATTAAGAAATTTACAGCTGTAAACAAGGAGATTAAGGAGGATCGTTTCAACTCACTAATAAAGATTCCATTTTAAATAAAATTGGACAAATTAAGATCTAAATCGGTTTAATAAATTTCGCCCTCTACAAGACAGACAGACTCTTGATAAAAGCTGACGTGTCACAAATTCCTGTTTGGATTTATTGAAATCATAAAAATATTTTTCTCACAAAAACCAGCATTTTTTGTCAATATTTTAAAGTTAAAAATCAGTAATTAATACAAATAAGTAGATAACTTCATGCTTCATATTTGAAACTCTGTAAACTTATCTCACAATTACATTCAACGTTTTTAACTTACACCACACTTTTCTTTCTAATTGTTTCTAAGCGGATTTCGTGCAGTATTTTTGTGTGATATCTGTCGGTCAATTGCATTTTTTCCAGTCGTAATTAAACTGATGGCTTATTGATGAGCATTCCAGATTGTAGATTCGAGGGTTAGTGGCTTACTTCACGTTGCTGCAAGTTCGCTCTTTGAGGCTGTGCACAAGGTGTGTCTGGGCTAACCATTCCTAACTTTGAACTGATAAACAAGAGGGGAAGGCAGCTAGTCAATAAACACCCACCGTCAACCTTTGTCAATTCTAATCGGATAGTGGGGTTTCACGGTCATTTTTACAACTCATTTTTGTTTGCGCGAATATCTGATATAATAAGTAAACTAACTAAATAGTCGTGATCATCTACACTATTTGAAATTCACAATCAGAAGGTGGAAAACCTTAAATTTAAAAAGTGGTGTATTAATCGCTTGGAGAATTATTTAGAAATTCGTTTCCACACATCAGAGAATTTGAAAACCAGTCTTTTTCAGGTCATTGATATCAACAATGGTAACAGTGTAAACTAGAACATTTACCCGTGTTAAAACACAGAACTTCTGATAATTAGGTAAATATTGGGTTATAGAGTGATTCAAAACAAAAAAAAAAATTCTCTCGACCTCTGGTAAGTTTGGGAGCTTATAATGCTTAGATTCTGGGTTCGATCCCTGCAGTGGACACAGCGCATTGTGAAACTTTGTGCTTAAAATCAAACCAAAACTATCTATTGCTAATTCAAAATGCATATTAAAGTAAATAATATATATATATGATAATTAACACGCTAAAGGAGTTTAGTACAGGCTCTCCTCCCTCCAGTTACGGCGCCCTCTCTAATTCAAAACCACCGACCACAAGGCAACCGACCGGCAACAACTACTTTTCCAACAACACAAATATTTACGATTGACACGTGTTTCAAACTTTTCATACACTTTTAAACGAAAGCACACTTTCACGAAACGTGTAACATAAACAGGAACGGAAAACCACAGAAATGAGAAAACAGCCTCTTAGCTAGAACCTACGATCTAGCATGCACGTACAGCCAGGATGACAAAGAAATCTGTTGTCGTGTTACAACGACGAACAAACTGCACAATAGTTTAGTGGTTTCACACTTTCGAAACTGCAGATGACGTAACAGTGAGTAACCCATATACTTACCATCAAGAGGAGTGCCTTTGATGTTATTAGAATTAAAGACATCTGCAACAATGAGGTGGCCATATTCAGAAACCTAACCAACAATTTACTTTTCTCTATCCATTCTTCCTTAATATTTTCAATTCCAAAACAATTTTTAGCCTCGGTTGAGCGGCTCTTAAGGTGTTGTTTTTTTCAAGTACAAACTTTTAGCTCATAGCTCCGTCATCTCTCGACTGATTTCAAATCTAATTACAGTTTTCAACTCAGAAGGTCAAACACTTTCGATTGATGTATTTTACCACGCCCAAGGTCTCATAGATTAATGTACTCTAATCCTGCCTAAAAGAATTTCAATTTGAGGGTAGGCTGGTAAAGGTCCTGATGAGTAATAACATCGAATCGGGTATAAGTGCGCCCATCTTGGTATTGGTGGCGCACAAAAATATAGCTAGTAAAAAGGGAAAGAAAGGTCTCGTAGATTACTTTGCTCTAATTCTGCTTAAAATAATTTCAATGGCCGCAGCTATTGAGGATTTCCTCTTTTTTATTTAAACCAAAAGTTTTATTAATAACGAACCACCAAAAGCTTTGCTAATAATGAACCACCAAAAACTTTACTAATAATGAACCACCAAAAGCTTTACCAATAATGAACCATCTCAAAAGCTTTGCTAATAATGAACCACCAAAAGCTTTACTAACAATGAACCACCAAAAGCTTTACTAATAATGAACCACCAAAAGCTTTGCTAATAATGAACCAACAAAAGCTTTGCTAATAATGAACCACCAAAAGCTTTGCTAATAATGAACCACCCCAAAAGCTTTCTGAACAACTACTTTTTTTATCGTAATTACATCAAGCCTGCTGTTCATAAAACTGTTTGATTGGTAATACATGTTTAGTAATTCTATGTTAATCTGTGACTGTAGGCAGATAATTTCGATATTTGTAATCTACAAGAATGCTGAAAGATCTAATTTTCTATAGCATACAGTAAGTGCATAACGGTGAGAGGTGAGAACGAAAGATCTTTAAAAATTGAGAGCATTTCATTTGAGTGCGATTGAAATACTACTGATTTGCATAAGAGAAAAACTAGTTCAGCTTACAATGACTTTTACTCTTTACTATCGGTGTAATATTCCACGTGTAGCCCAGCTTAAGCAGATATTCCAAAAGCATCGAGATTACGGCGACTTAGATCAGATGCAATTTTTGGTAACTTTATCTAAATTTTATTAGATCACACCTGTTGAGTACGGGTTCAGGCACATTAAAATGTATCTTAAGTTATTACATTAAAGTTCAAAGTCTTATTACTGCATGGAGTAGATACAATCTGAGATAAGTATTTGAAACATAATTATTCTGTTACAACCCTTTCAGCAATGTGAGTTTTCTCAATGAGAAGGTTCAGGACTCAATCGGTTGTTGGAGGCTTAAAATCTTTATCATTTTATCAATTACAGTACATCGAATTATACACAATTTTTCTATTTAATTCTCAGTGCTTGTGTGTTATTAATCACAAATGTACACAACGGGCTATCTGTGCTCTGACCACTGCGGATATCGAAATCCGAATCGTACCGTTGTAAGCTGTGAGGCTTACCACCACTGAGAGCAAATTCTGAATGAAAAAAAAAATCTGACAATTATGACCACTTTTATATAATGGAATTTTAGGTAACTCACAGTTAATCAACAGTGGATCCACATGTAAGATCAAGAAAAGTTGGTAAATCACATAAGCGCTTTCTACAAGAAGGCCTGTCTTCATCAGATATAAAGGCAGCCTTAGTGCTGCCTTACAAAGGGGTAAGGCTCCCTGATAAAATCTGATCCACCCGTAGAAAGCGTTGAACATTGCTAACAACAGATATTAATTGTTATTGTTTCTTTGTTGTCAAGCGCAAAGCTACAAAATGGTCCACCTGTGCTCCGCTCACCGCAGGTATCGAAACTTGATTTTTAGCGTTATAAGCCCTCAGATCTACTGTTATTTACTAAGTTTAAATTCGCAGGCCTGTGTAATTTGCACAAAAGCGTATGTATGTAAATCCTCTGATGAACTGCGAATGTCCGTAATTTCCTAACAAACAGCGGTAATATATTAACTTATACATTGTAAGGCTATGTACTATCCACTTCTTTGTTAGCATAGAAGCACGTCTGCTATATCCCAGTTACATTCTCCAGGCTGCGGTTAAGTAAGAAGTATAACATTAACGTCAAGACCTACATTTCATTCTCCAGAATGTGATGAATTAAGAAATATAAACACCAGCATTATGACTTATGTTACATTTATAAAGTGTGTATAGTTTCAAGCAGAAGACCCAAAGCTTAAAGCAGAATAACTTAAGAGTCCTAAAAGTTACCAGTTTAGAATTATAAGCCTTTTCTTAAAGTAATGTTGTCTATTTATAAACTAGTTACGAACGGCTTCAAATTTCCGTGATAGTATTAAAGAAAAAATTTTATCACGACATCAGGGAAATGGAGAGGAGGTATCAGGGAAGGTGGAACATCAGCGTGATGGGTGATTACTGCTGGTCATTGAAGCGAGATGCTCCAGCCGCAATACATTAAAGAAATACCACAACACTTAGTTTAGATACTAAAAGACGTAGATTTCACAAAATAAAATCAGTATGAATGAAGATGCATATTCGTTTGACATCAATGCTCTTCCTTTTTTTCAGTTTGTTTGTATTTTTGTTAAGTAACATGATAATAAAAATATTCATTGTGGTAAACGAAATAATAATTTGATATAAGTAATAATTTTTTCTTCCCGATTTGTAAAAAATCTTTAAGCGATAGAAAAAAATGAATATTATTTTAGAAATCTGCGTAGCTGAATTATCGTAAATCCGTTATTAGAACCAAAACAATTCGCTATCGGCATCGAGATTTTCAGGGAAATAGTCAGTATGTGAGCGTAAGAAATGAACTTTCAAGCTCATATTACAACCTAACTTTTTGAATTTATCGAACATGTTATTGGCAATATTTTCATAATTTGGGTCATTGTTGTTTCCTACAAATTAGTCAATCATACGTTCAAGGGCAATCCACGCTTCCTTATCAACTTTCCTCATTGTCCTTTCGAACTGTTCATCCGAAGTGAACTTCCTAATCTGAGGCCCAACAAAAATCCTTTCTTTAAGTTTCACTTTTGAGAGAGCTGAGAATTTCTCACATAGATACTTGAAACAGTCGCCATCTTTGTCTAAGGCCTTTACAAACTGCTTCATCAAACTCAGTTTTATTTGAAGTAGAGGTAATAGAAATTTTTTTCATGTCAACCAAACTTTCACGTGCAATGTTTTTCGATCCTGATATCAGGCTGACTCTGTGTGGCCATTGCTTCTTTATCCAGTGCTAATTTCGTGCTCTGCTGTCCCATTCACACACACAAAACAAAAAACATGGAAACTTTGTATAACCGGATTGTTGATCCAACAATATACAAAGGACTTTTAAGTCTCCACAAAGTAGCCAACCATGTTCTTTGTATTTGACCTTATTAATAAGTTCGTGATTTTCGTACATTTCATTCAAATGAACTGAACGCGCAATAGGAACAGAAACATATGTGTTACTATCGTGTAGGAGAACACCTTTTAAACTTTTTTTTGGAGGAAGGAATTAATGAACAATCGCCACTCACTAAATTGATATCAATTTAG